>NC_134828.1:63143655-63430884 GCF_004210375.1 Tachypleus tridentatus | reverse complement strand
AATATTACTGTACGTTACAGAGAACACCAAAACAAAACTTGGGTGATGAAATATTACTGTACGTTACAGAGAACACCAAAACAAAACTTGGGTGATGAAATATTACTGTACGTTACAGAGAACACCAAAACAAAACTTGGGTGATGAAATATTACTGTACGTTACAGAGAACACCAAAACAAAACTTGGGTGATGAAATATTACTGTACGTTACAGAGAACACCAAAACAAAACTTGGGTGATGAAATATTACTGTACGTTACAGAGAACACCAAAACAAAACTTGGGTGATGAAATATTACTGTACGTTACAGAGAACACCAAAACAAAACTTGGGTGATGAAATATTACTGTACGTTACAGAGAACACCAAAACAAAACTTGGGTGATGAAATATTACTGTACGTTACAGAGAACACCAAAACAAAACTTGGGTGATGAAATATTACTGTACGTTACAGAGAACACCAAAACAAAACTTGGGTGATGAAATATTACTGTACGTTACAGAGAACACCAAAACAAAACTTGGGTGATGAAATATTACTGTACGTTACAGAGAACACCAAAACAAAACTTGGGTGATGAAATATTACTGTACGTTACAGAGAACACCAAAACAAAACTTGTTTATCGAAATATTACTGTACGTTACAGAGAAAACCAAAACAAAATTTGGGTGATGAAATATTACTGTACGTTACAGAGAACACCAAAACAAAACTTGGGTGATGAAATATTACTGTACGTTACAGAGAACACCAAAACAAAACTTGGGTGATGAAATATTACTGTACGTTACAGAGAACACCAAAACAAAACTTGGGTGATGAAATATTACTGTACGTTACAGAGAACACCAAAACAAAACTTGGGTGATGAAATATTACTGTACGTTACAGAGAACACCAAAACAAAACTTGGGTGATGAAATATTACTGTACGTTACAGAGAACACCAAAACAAAACTTGGGTGATGAAATATTACTGTACGTTACAGAGAACACCAAAACAAAACTTGGGTGATGAAATATTACTGTACGTTACAGAGAACACCAAAACAAAACTTGGGTGATGAAATATTACTGTACGTTACAGAGAACACCAAAACAAAACTTGGGTGATGAAATATTACTGTACGTTACAGAGAACACCAAAACAAAACTTGGGTGATGAAATATTACTGTACGTTACAGAGAACACACCAAAACAAAACTTGGGTGATGAAATATTACTGTACGTTACAGAGAACACCAAAACAAAACTTGGGTGATGAAATATTACTGTACGTTACAGAGAACACCAAAACAAAACTTGGGTGATGAAATATTACTGTACGTTACAGAGAACACCAAAACAAAACTTGGGTGATGAAATATTACTGTACGTTACAGAGAACACCAAAACAAAACTTGGGTGATGAAATATTACTGTACGTTACAGAGAACACCAAAACAAAACTTGGGTGATGAAATATTACTGTACGTTACAGAGAACACCAAAACAAAACTTGGGTGATGAAATATTACTGTACGTTACAGAGAACACCAAAACAAAACTTGGGTGATGAAATATTACTGTACGTTACAGAGAACACCAAAACAAAACTTGGGTGATGAAATATTACTGTACGTTACAGAGAACACCAAAACAAAACTTGGGTGATGAAATATTACTGTACGTTACAGAGAACACCAAAACAAAACTTGGGTGATGAAATATTACTGTACGTTACAGAGAACACCAAAACAAAACTTGGGTGATGAAATATTACTGTACGTTACAGAGAACACCAAAACAAAACTTGGGTGATGAAATATTACTGTACGTTACAGAGAACACCAAAACAAAACTTGGGTGATGAAATATTACTGTACGTTACAGAGAACACCAAAACAAAACTTGGGTGATGAAATATTACTGTACGTTACAGAGAACACCAAAACAAAACTTGGGTGATGAAATATTACTGTACGTTACAGAGAACACCAAAACAAAACTTGGGTGATGAAATATTACTGTACGTTACAGAGAACACCAAAACAAAACTTGGGTGATGAAATATTACTGTACGTTACAGAGAACACCAAAACAAAACTTGGGTGATGAAATATTACTGTACGTTACAGAGAACACCAAAACAAAACTTGGGTGATGAAATATTACTGTACGTTACAGAGAACACCAAAACAAAACTTGGGTGATGAAATATTACTGTACGTTACAGAGAACACCAAAACAAAACTTGGGTGATGAAATATTACTGTACGTTACAGAGAACACCAAAACAAAACTTGGGTGATGAAATATTACTGTACGTTACAGAGAACACCAAAACAAAACTTGGGTGATGAAATATTACTGTACGTTACAGAGAACACCAAAACAAATCTTGTTTATCGAAATATTACTGTACGTTACAGAGAACACCAAAACAAAACTTGGGTGATGAAATATTACTGTACGTTACAGAGAACACCAAAACAAAACTTGGGTGATGAAATATTACTGTACGTTACAGAGAACACCAAAACAAAACTTGGGTGATGAAATATTACTGTACGTTACAGAGAACACCAAAACAAAACTTGGTGATGAAATATTACTGTACGTTACAGAGAACACCAAAACAAAACTTGGTGATGAAATATTACTGTACGTTACAGAGAACACCAAAACAAAACTTGGGTGATGAAATATTACTGTACGTTACAGAGAACACCAAAACAAAATATTACTGTACAGAAACACCAAAACATTGAAATATTACTGTACGTTACAGAGAACACCAAAACAAAACTTGGGTGATGAAATATTACTGTACGTTACAGAGAACACCAAAACAAAACTTGGGTGATGAAATATTACTGTACGTTACAGAGAACACCAAAACAAAACTTGGGTGATGAAATATTACTGTACGTTACAGAGAACACCAAAACAAAACTTGGGTGATGAAATGAACATAAAACTTGGGTGATGAAATATTACTGTACGTTACAGAGAACACCAAAACAAAACTTGGGTGATGAAATATTACTGTACGTTACAGAGAACACCAAAACAAAACTTGGGTGATGAAATATTACTGTACGTTACAGAGAACACCAAAACAAAACTTGGGTGATGAAATATTACTGTACGTTACAGAGAACACCAAAACAAAACTTGGGTGATGAAATATTACTGTACGTTACAGAGAACACCAAAACAAAACTTGGGTAATGAAATATTACTGTATGTTACAGAGAACACCAAAACAAAACTTGGGTGATGAAATATTACTGTACGTTACAGAGAACACCAAAACAAAAACTTGGGTGATGAAATATTACTGTACGTTACAGAGAACACCAAAACAAAACTTGGGTGATGAAATATTACTGTACGTTACAGAGAACACCAAAACAAAACTTGGGTGATGAAATATTACTGTACGTTACAGAGAACACCAAAACAAAACTTGGGTGATGAAATATTACTGTACGTTACAGAGAACACCAAAACAAAACTTGGGTGATGAAATATTACTGTACGTTACAGAGAACACCAAAACAAAACTTGGGTGATGAAATATTACTGTACGTTACAGAGAACACCAAAACAAAACTTGGGTGATGAAATATTACTGTACGTTACAGAGAACACCAAAACAAAACTTGGGTGATGAAATATTACTGTACGTTACAGAGAACACCAAAACAAAACTTGGGTGATGAAATATTACTGTACGTTACAGAGAACACCAAAACAAAACTTGGGTGATGAAATATTACTGTACGTTACAGAGAACACCAAAACAAAACTTGGGTGATGAAATATTACTGTACGTTACAGAGAACACCAAAACAAAACTTGGGTGATGAAATATTACTGTACGTTACAGAGAACACCAAAACAAAACTTGGGTGATGAAATATTACTGTACGTTACAGAAACACCAAAACAAAACTTGGGTGATGAAATATTACTGTACGTTACAGAGAACACCAAAACAAAACTTGGGTGATGAAATATTACTGTACGTTACAGAGAATACCAAATCAAATCTTGTTTATCGAAATATTACTGTACGTTACAGAGAACACCAAAACAAAACTTGGGTGATGAAATATTACTGTACGTTACAGAGAACACCAAAACAAAACTTGGGTGATGAAATATTACTGTACGTTACAGAGAACACCAAAACAAAACTGGGTGATGAAATATTACTGTACGTTACAGAGAACACCAAAACAAAACTTGGGTGATGAAATATTACTGTACGTTACAGAGAACACCAAAACAAAACTTGGGTGATGAAATATTACTGTACGTTACAGAGAACACCAAAACAAAACTTGGGTGATGAAATATTACTGTACGTTACAGAGAACACCAAAACAAAACTTGGGTGATGAAATATTACTGTACGTTACAGAGAACACCAAAACAAAACTTGGGTGATGAAATATTACTGTACGTTACAGAGAACACCAAAACAAAACTTGGGTGATGAAATATTACTGTACGTTACAGAGAAACACCAAAACAAAACTTGGGTGATGAAATATTACTGTACGTTACAGAGAACACCAAAACAAAACTTGGGTGATGAAATATTACTGTACGTTACAGATAACACCAAAACAAAACTGGGGTGATGAAATATTACTGTACGTTACAAAGAACACCAAAACAAAATTTGGGTGATGAAATATTACTGTACGTTACAGAGAACACCAAAAAAAAACTATTACTGTACGTTACAGGGTGATGAAATATTACTGTACGTTACAGAGAACACCAAAACAAAACTTGGGTGATGAAATATTACTGTACGTTACAGAGAACACCAAAACAAAACTTGGGTGATGAAATATTACTGTACGTTACAGAGAACACCAAAACAAAACTTGGGTGATGAAATATTACTGTACGTTACAGAGAACACCAAAACAAAACTTGGGTGATGAAATATTACTGTACGTTACAGAGAACACCAAAACAAAACTTGGGTGATGAAATATTACTGTACGTTACAGAGAACACCAAAACAAAACTTGGGTGATGAAATATTACTGTACGTTACAGAGAACACCAAAACAAAACTTGGGTGATGAAATATTACTGTACGTTACAGAGAACACCAAAACAAAACTTGGGTGATGAAATATTACTGTACGTTACAGAGAACACCAAAACAAAACTTGGGTGATGAAATATTACTGTACGTTACAGAGAACACCAAAACAAAACTTGGGTGATGAAATATTACTGTACGTTACAGAGAACACCAAAACAAAACTTGGGTGATGAAATATTACTGTACGTTACAGAGAACACCAAAACAAAACTTGGGTGATGAAATATTACTGTACGTTACAGAGAACACCAAAACAAAACTTGGGTGATGAAATATTACTGTACGTTACAGAGAATACCAAAACAAAACTTGGGTGATGAAATATTACTGTACGTTACAGAGAACACCAAAACAAAACTTGGGTGATGAAATATTACTGTACGTTACAGAGAACACCAAAACAAAACTGGGTGATGAAATATTACTGTACGTTACAGAGAACACCAAAACAAAACTTGGGTGATGAAATATTACTGTACGTTACAGAGAACACCAAAACAAAACTTGGGTGATGAAATATTACTGTACGTTACAGAGAACACCAAAACAAAACTTGGGTGATGAAATATTACTGTACGTTACAGAGAACACCAAAACAAAACTTGGGTGATGAAATATTACTGTACGTTACAGAGAACACCAAAACAAAACTGGGTGATGAAATATTACTGTACGTTACAGAGAACACCAAAACAAAACTTGGGTGATGAAATATTACTGTACGTTACAGAGAACACCAAAACAAAACTTGGGTGATGAAATATTACTGTACGTTACAGAGAACACCAAAACAAAACTTGGGTGATGAAATATTACTGTACGTTACAGAGAACACCAAAACAAAACTTGGGTGATGAAATATTACTGTACGTTACAGAGAACACCAAAACAAAACTTGGGTGATGAAATATTACTGTACGTTACAGAGAACACCAAAACAAAACTTGGGTGATGAAATATTACTGTACGTTACAGAGAACACCAAAACAAAACTTGGGTGATGAAATATTACTGTACGTTACAGAGAACACCAAAACAAAACGAGGTGATGAAATATTAATGTACGTTACAGAAAACACCAAAACAAAACTTGGGTGATGAAATATTACTGTACGTTACAGAGAACACCAAAACAAAACTTGGGTGATGAAATATTACTGTACGTTACAGAGAACACCAAAACAAAACTTGGGTGATGAAATATTACTGTACGTTACAGAGAACACCAAAACAAAACTTGGGTGATGAAATATTACTGTACGTTACAGAGAACACCAAAACAAAACTTGGGTGATGAAATATTACTGTACGTTACAGAGAACACCAAAACAAAACTTGGGTGATGAAATATTACTGTACGTTACAGAGAACACCAAAACAAAACTTGGGTGATGAAATATTACTGTACGTTACAGAGAACACCAAAACAAAACTTGGGTGATGAAATATTACTGTACGTTACAGAGAACACCAAAACAAAACTTGGGTGATGAAATATTACTGTACGTTACAGAGAACACCAAAACAAAACTTGGGTGATGAAATATTACTGTACGTTACAGAGAACACCAAAACAAAACTTGGGTGATGAAATATTACTGTACGTTACAGAGAACACCAAAACAAAAAATATTACTGTACTTGAGGTGATGAAATATTACTGTACGTTACAGAGAACACCAAAACAAAACTTGGGTGATGAAATATTACTGTACGTTACAGAGAACACCAAAACAAAACTGGGTGATGAAATATTACTGTACGTTACAGAGAACACCAAAACAAAACTTGGGTGATGAAATATTACTGTACGTTACAGAGAACACCAAAACAA
Source organism: Tachypleus tridentatus (assembly GCF_004210375.1). Taxonomy (NCBI): domain Eukaryota; kingdom Metazoa; phylum Arthropoda; class Merostomata; order Xiphosura; family Limulidae; genus Tachypleus; species Tachypleus tridentatus. The sequence goes on along the minus strand of NC_134828.1, from coordinate 63,423,922 downwards.
AACTTGGGTGATGAAATATTACTGTACGTTACAGAGAACACCAAAACAAAACTTGGGTGATGAAATATTACTGTACGTTACAGAGAACACCAAAACAAAACTTGGGTGATGAAATATTACTGTACGTTACAGAGAACACCAAAACAAAACTTGGGTGATGAAATATTACTGTACGTTACAGAGAACACCAAAACAAAACTTGGGTGATGAAATATTACTGTACGTTACAGAGAAAACCAAAACAAAACTTGGGAGAACACCAAAACAAAACTGATGAAATATTACTGTACGTTACAGAGAACACCAAAACAAAACTTGGGTGATGAAATATTACTGTACGTTACAGAGAACACCAAAACAAAACTTGGGTGATGAAATATTACTGTACGTTACAGAGAACACCAAAACAAAACTTGGGTGATGAAATATTACTGTACGTTACAGAGAACACCAAAACAAAACTTGGGTGATGAAATATTACTGTACGTTACAGAGAACACCAAAACAAAACTTGGATGATGAAATATTACTGTACGTTACAGAGAACACCAAATCAAATCTTGTTTATCGAAATATTACTGTACGTTACAGAGAACACCAAAACAAAACTTGGGTGATGAAATATTACTGTACGTTACAGAGAACACCAAAACAAAACTTGGGTGATGAAATATTACTGTACGTTACAGAGAACACCAAAACAAAACTTGGGTGATGAAATATTACTGTACGTTACAGAGAACACCAAAACAAAACTTGGGTGATGAAATATTACTGTACGTTACAGAGAACACCAAAACAAAACTTGGGTGATGAAATATTACTGTACGTTACAGAGAACACCAAAACAAAACTTGGGTGATGAAATATTACTGTACGTTACAGAGAACACCAAAACAAAACTTGGGTGATGAAATATTACTGTACGTTACAGAGAACACCAAAACAAAACTTGGGTGATGAAATATTACTGTACGTTACAGAGAACACCAAAACAAAACTTGGGTGATGAAATATTACTGTACGTTACAGAGAACACCAAAACAAAACTTGTTACAGAGAACACCAAAACAAAACTTGATGAAATATTACTGTTACGTTACAGAGAACACGTTACAAAACACCAAAACAAAACTTGGGTGATGAAATATTACTGTACGTTACAGAGAACACCAAAACAAAACTTGGGTGATGAAATATTACTGTACGTTACAGAGAACACCAAAACAAAACTTGGGTGATGAAATATTACTGTACGTTACAGAGAACACCAAAACAAAACTTGGGTGATGAAATATTACTGTACGTTACAGAGAACACCAAAACAAAACTTGGGTGATGAAATATTACTGTACGTTACAGAGAACACCAAAACAAAACTTGGGTGATGAAATATTACTGTACGTTACAGAGAACACCAAAACAAAACTTGGGTGATGAAATATTACTGTACGTTACAGAGAACACCAAAACAAAACTTGGGTGATGAAATATTACTGTACGTTACAGAGAACACCAAAACAAAACTTGGGTGATGAAATATTACTGTACGTTACAGAGAACACCAAAACAAAACTTGGGTGATGAAATATTACTGTACGTTACAGAGAACACCAAAACAAAATTTGGATGATGAAATATTACAGTACGTTACAGAGAACACCAAAACAAAATTTGGGTGATGAAATATTACTGTACGTTACAGAGAACACCAAAAAAAAAACTTGGGTGATGAAATATTACTGTACGTTACAGAGAACACCAAAACAAAACTTGGGTGATGAAATATTACTGTACGTTACAGAGAACACCAAAACAAAACTTGGGTGATGAAATATTACTGTACGTTACAGAGAACACCAAAACAAAACTTGGGTGATGAAATATTACTGTACGTTACAGAGAACACCAAAACAAAACTTGGGTGATGAAATATTACTGTACGTTACAGAGAACACCAAAACAAAACTTGGGTGATGAAATATTACTGTACGTTACAGAGAACACCAAAACAAAACTTGGGTGATGAAATATTACTGTACGTTACAGAGAACACCAAAACAAAACTTGGGTGATGAAATATTACTGTACGTTACAGAGAACACCAAAACAAAACTTGGTTATGAAATATTACTGTACGTTACAGAGAACACCAAAACAAAACTTGGGTGATGAAATATTACTGTACGTTACAGAGAACACCAAAACAAAACTTGGGTGATGAAATATTACTGTACGTTACAGAGAACACCAAAACAAAACTTGGGTGATGAAATATTACTGTACGTTACAGAGAACACCAAAACAAAACTTGGGTGATGAAATATTACTGTACGTTACAGAGAACACCAAAACAAAACTTGGGTGATGAAATATTACTGTACGTTACAGAGAACACCAAAACAAAACTTGGGTGATGAAATATTACTGTACGTTACAGAGAACACCAAAACAAAACTTGGGTGATGAAATATTACTGTACGTTACAGAGAACACCAAAACAAAACTTGGGTGATGAAATATTACTGTACGTTACAGAGAACACCAAAACAAAACTTGGGTGATGAAATATTACTGTACGTTACAGAGAACACCAAAAACAAAAAACAAAACTGGGTGATGAAATATTACTGTACGTTACAGAGAACACCAAAACAAAACTTGGGTGATGAAATATTACTGTACGTTACAGAGAACACCAAAACAAAACTTGGGTGATGAAATATTACTGTACGTTACAGAGAACACCAAAACAAAATTTGGGTGATGAAATAATACTGTACGTTACAGAGAACACCAAAACAAAACTTGGGTGATGAAATATTACTGTATGTTACAGAGAACACCAAAACAAAACTTGGGTGATGAAATATTACTGTACGTTACAGAGAACACCAAAACAAAGTTTGGGTGATGAAATATTACTGTACGTTACAGAAACACCAAAACAAAACTATGAAATATTACTGTACGTTACAGAGAACACCAAAACAAAACTTGTGTTATGAAATATTACTGTACGTTACAGAGAACACCAAAACAAAACTTGGGTGTTTAAATATTGCTGTGCGTTACAGAGATCACCAAAACAAAACTTGGGTGATGAAATATTACTGTACGTTACAGAGAACACCAAAACAAAACTTGGGTGATGAAATATTACTGTACGTTACAGAGAACACCAAAACAAAACTTGGGTGATGAAATATTACTGTACGTTACAGAGAACACAAAACTTGGGTGATGAAATATTACTGTACGTTACAGAGAACACCAAACAAAAAACTTGGGTGATGAAATATTACTGTACGTTACAGAGAACACCAAAACAAAACTTGGGTGATGAAATATTACTGTACGTTACAGAGAACACCAAAACAAAAATATTACTGGAGAACACCAAAACAAAACTGATGAAATATTACTGTACGTTACAGAGAACACCAAAACAAAACTTGGGTGATGAAATATTACTGTACGTTACAGAGAACACCAAAACAAAACTTGGGTGATGAAATATTACTGTACGTTACAGAGAACACCAAAACAAAACTTGGGTGATGAAATATTACTGTACGTTACAGAGAACACCAAAACAAAACTTGGGTGATGAAATATTACTGTACGTTACAGAGAACACCAAAACAAAACTTGGGTGATGAAATATTACTGTACGTTACAGAGAACACCAAAACAAAACTTGGGTGATGAAATATTACTGTACGTTACAGAGAACACCAAAACAAAACTTGGGTGATGAAATATTACTGTACGTTACAGAGAACACCAAAACAAAACAAAATATTACTTGGGTGATGAAATATTACTGTACGTTACAGAGAACACCAAAACAAAACTTGGGTGATGAAATATTACTGTACGTTACAGAGAACACCAAAACAAAACTTGGGTGATGAAATATTACTGTACGTTACAGAGAACACCAAAACAAAACTTGGGTGATGAAATATTACTGTACGTTACAGAGAACACCAAAAACAAAACAAAACTTGGGTGATGAAATATTACTGTACGTTACAGAGAACACCAAAACAAAACTTGGGTGATGAAATATTACTGTACGTTACAGAGAACACCAAAACAAAACTTGGGTGATGAAATATTACTGTACGTTACAGAGAACACCAAAACAAAACTTGGGTGATGAAATATTACTGTACGTTACAGAGAACACCAAAACAAAACTTGGGTGATGAAATATTACTGTACGTTACAGAGAACACCAAAACAAAACTTGGGTGATGAAATATTACTGTACGTTACAGAGAACACCAAAACAAAACTTGGGTGATGAAATATTACTGTACGTTACAGAGAACACCAAAACAAAACTTGGGTGATGAAATATTACTGTACGTTACAGAGAACACCAAAACAAAACTTGGGTGATGAAATATTACTGTACGTTACAGAGAACACCAAAACAAAACTTGGGTGATGAAATATTACTGTACGTTACAGAGAACACCAAAACAAAACTTGGGTGATGAAATATTACTGTACGTTACAGAGAACACCAAAACAAAACTTGGGTGATGAAATATTACTGTACGTTACAGAGAACACCAAAACAAAACTTGGGTGATGAAATATTACTGTACGTTACAGAGAACACCAAAACAAAACTTGGGTGATGAAATATTACTGTACGTTACAGAGAACACCAAAACAAAACTTGGGTGATGAAATATTACTGTACGTTACAGAGAACACCAAAACAAAACTTGGATGATGAAATATTACTGTACGTTACAGAGAATACCAAAACAAAACTTGGGTGATGAAATATTACTGTACGTTACAGAGAAATATTACTGTACCCAAAACAAAACTTGGGTGATGAAATATTACTGTACGTTACAGAGAACACCAAAACAAAACTTGGGTGATGAAATATTACTGTACGTTACAGAGAACACCAAAACAAAACTTGGGTGATGAAATATTACTGTACGTTACAGAGAACACCAAAACAAAACTTGGGTGATGAAATATTACTGTACGTTACAGAGAACACCAAAACAAAACTTGGGTGATGAAATATTACTGTACGTTACAGAGAACACCAAAACAAAACTTGGGTGATGAAATATTACTGTACGTTACAGAGAACACCAAAACAAAACTTGGGTGATGAAATATTACTGTACGTTACAGAGAACACCAAAACAAAACTTGGGTGATGAAATATTACTGTACGTTACAGAGAACACCAAAACAAAACTTGGGTGATGAAATATTACTGTACGTTACAGAGAACACCAAAACAAAACGTGGGTGATGAAATATTACTGTACGTTACAGAGAACACCAAAACAAAACTTGGGTGATGAAATATTACTGTACGTTACAGAGAACACCAAAACAAAACTTGGGTGATGAAATATTACTGTACGTTACAGAGAACACCAAAACAAAACTTGGGTGATGAAATATTACTGTACGTTACAGAGAACACCAAAACAAAACTTGGGTGATGAAATATTACTGTACGTTACAGAGAACACCAAAACAAAACTTGGGTGATGAAATATTACTGTACGTTACAGAGAACACCAAAACAAAACTTGGGTGATGAAATATTACTGTACGTTACAGAGAACACCAAAACAAAACTTGGGTGATGAAATATTACTGTACGTTACAGAGAACACCAAAACAAAACTTGGGTGATGAAATATTACTGTACGTTACAGAGAACACCAAAACAAAACTTGGGTGATGAAATATTACTGTACGTTACAGAGAACACCAAAACAAAACTTGGGTGATGAAATATTACTGTACGTTACAGAGAACACCAAAACAAAACTTGGGTGATGAAATATTACTGTACGTTACAGAGAACACCAAAACAAAACTTGGGTGATGAAATATTACTGTACGTTACAGAGAACACCAAAACAAAACTTGGGTGATGAAATATTACTGTACGTTACAGAGAACACCAAAACAAAACTTGGGTGATGAAATATTACTGTACGTTACAGAGAACACCAAAACAAAACTTGGGTGATGAAATATTACTGTACGTTACAGAGAACACCAAAACAAAACTTGGGTGATGAAATATTACTGTACGTTACAGAGAACACCAAAACAAAACTTGGGTGATGAAATATTACTGTACGTTACAGAGAACACCAAAAAAACAAAACTTGGGTGATGAAATATTACTGTACGTTACAGAGAACACCAAAACAAAACTTGGGTGATGAAATATTACTGTACGTTACAGAGAACACCAAAACAAAACTTGGGTGATGAAATATTACTGTACGTTACAGAGAACACCAAAACAAAACTTGGGTGATGAAATATTACTGTACGTTACAGAGAACACCAAAACAAAACTTGGGTGATGAAATATTACTGTACGTTACAGAGAACACCAAAACAAAACTTGGGTGATGAAATATTACTGTACGTTACAGAGAACACCAAAACAAAACTTGGGTGATGAAATATTACTGTACGTTACAGAGAACACCAAAACAAAACGTGGGTGATGAAATATTACTGTACGTTACAGAGAACACCAAAACAAAACTTGGGTGATGAAATATTACTGTACGTTACAGAGAACACCAAAACAAAACTTGGGTGATGAAATATTACTGTACGTTACAGAGAACACCAAAACAAAACTTGGGTGATGAAATATTACTGTACGTTACAGAGAACACCAAAACAAAACTTGGGTGATGAAATATTACTGTACGTTACAGAGAACACCAAAACAAAACTTGGGTGATGAAATATTACTGTACGTTACAGAGAACACCAAAACAAAACTTGGGTGATGAAATATTACTGTACGTTACAGAGAACACCAAAACAAAACTTGGGTGATGAAATATTACTGTACGTTACAGAGAACACCAAAACAAAACTTGGGTGATGAAATATTACTGTACGTTACAGAGAACACCAAAACAAAACTTGGGTGATGAAATATTACTGTACGTTACAGAGAACACCAAAACAAAACTTGGGTGATGAAATATTACTGTACGTTACAGAGAACACCAAAACAAAACTTGGGTGATGAAATATTACTGTACGTTACAGAGAACACCAAAACAAAACTTGGGTGATGAAATATTACTGTACGTTACAGAGAACACCAAAACAAAACTTGGGTGATGAAATATTACTGTACGTTACAGAGAACACCAAAACAAAACTTGGGTGATGAAATATTACTGTACGTTACAGAGAACACCAAAACAAAACAAATATTACTGTACGTTAAAACACCAAAACAAAACTTGGGTGATGAAATATTACTGTACGTTACAGAGAACACCAAAACAAAACTTGGGTGATGAAATATTACTGTACGTTACAGAGAACACCAAAACAAAACTTGGGTGATGAAATATTACTGTACGTTACAGAGAACACCAAAACAAAACTTGGGTGATGAAATATTACTGTACGTTACAGAGAACACCAAAACAAAACTTGGGTGATGAAATATTACTGTACGTTACAGAGAACACCAAAACAAAACTTGGGTGATGAAATATTACTGTACGTTACAGAGAACACCAAAACAAAACTTGGGTGATGAAATATTACTGTACGTTACAGAGAACACCAAAACAAAACTTGGGTGATGAAATATTACTGTACGTTACAGAGAACACCAAAACAAAACTTGGGTGATGAAATATTACTGTACGTTACAGAGAACACCAAAACAAAACTTGGGTGATGAAATATTACTGTACGTTACAGAGAACACCAAAACAAAACTTGGGTGATGAAATATTACTGTACGTTACAGAGAACACCAAAACAAAACTTGGGTGATGAAATATTACTGTACGTTACAGAGAACACCAAAACAAAACTTGGGTGATGAAATATTACTGTACGTTACAGAGAACACCAAAACAAAACTTGGGTGATGAAATATTACTGTACGTTACAGAGAACACCAAAACAAAACTTGGGTGATGAAATATTACTGTACGTTACAGAGAACACCAAAACAAAACTTGGGTGATGAAATATTACTGTACGTTACAGAGAACACCAAAACAAAACTTGGGTGATGAAATATTACTGTACGTTACAGAGAACACCAAAACAAAACTTGGGTGATGAAATATTACTGTACGTTACAGAGAACACCAAAACAAAACTTGGGTGATGAAATATTACTGTACGTTACAGAGAACACCAAAACAAAACTTGGGTGATGAAATATTACTGTACGTTACAGAGAACACCAAAACAAAACTTGGGTGATGAAATATTACTGTACGTTACAGAGAACACCAAAACAAAACTTGGGTGATGAAATATTACTGTACGTTACAGAGAACACCAAAACAAAACTTGGGTGATGAAATATTACTGTACGTTACAGAGAACACCAAAACAAAACTTGGGTGATGAAATATTACTGTACGTTACAGAGAACACCAAAACAAAACTTGGGTGATGAAATATTACTGTACGTTACAGAGAACACCAAAACAAAACTTGGGTGATGAAATATTACTGTACGTTACAGAGAACACCAAAACAAAACTTGGGTGATGAAATATTACTGTACGTTACAGAGAACACCAAAACAAAACTTGGGTGATGAAATATTACTGTACGTTACAGAGAACACCAAAACAAAACTTGGGTGATGAAATATTACTGTACGTTACAGAGAACACCAAAACAAAACTTGGGTGATGAAATATTACTGTACGTTACAGAGAACACCAAAACAAAACTTGGGTGATGAAATATTACTGTACGTTACAGAGAACACCAAAACAAAACTTGGGTGATGAAATATTACTGTACGTTACAGAGAACACCAAAACAAAACTTGGGTGATGAAATATTACTGTACGTTACAGAGAACACCAAAACAAAACTTGGGTGATGAAATATTACTGTACGTTACAGAGAACACCAAAACAAAACTTGGTGGTGATGAAATATTACTGTATGAAATATTACTGTACGTTACAGAGAACACCAAAACAAAACTTGGGTGATGAAATATTACTGTACGTTACAGAGAACACCAAAACAAAACTTGGGTGATGAAATATTACTGTACGTTACAGAGAACACCAAAACAAAACTTGGGTGATGAAATATTACTGTACGTTACAGAGAACACCAAAACAAAACTTGGGTGATGAAATATTACTGTACGTTACAGAGAATACCAAATCAAATCTTGTTTATCGAAATATTACTGTACGTTACAGAGAACACCAAAACAAAATTTGGGTGATGAAATATTACTGTACGTTACAGAGAACACCAAAACAAAACTTGGGTGATGAAATATTACTGTACGTTACAGAGAACACCAAAACAAAACTTGGGTGATGAAATATTACTGTACGTTACAGAGAACACCAAAACAAAACTTGGGTGATGAAATATTACTGTACGTTACAGAGAACACCAAAACAAAACTTGGGTGATGAAATATTACTGTACGTTACAGAGAACACCAAAACAAAACTTGGGTGATGAAATATTACTGTACGTTACAGATGAAAAATATTACTGTACGTTACAGAGAACACCAAAACAAAACTTGGGTGATGAAATATTACTGTACGTTACAGAGAACACCAAAACAAAACTTGGGTGATGAAATATTACTGTACGTTACAGAGAACACCAAAACAAAACTTGGGTGATGAAATATTACTGTACGTTACAGAGAACACCAAAACAAAACTTGGGTGATGAAATATTACTGTACGTTACAGAGAACACCAAAACAAAACTTGGGTGATGAAATATTACTGTACGTTACAGAGAACACCAAAACAAAACTTGGGTGATGAAATATTACTGTACGTTACAGAGAACACCAAAACAAAACTTGGGTGATGAAATATTACTGTACGTTACAGAGAACACCAAAACAAAACTTGGTGATGAAATATTACTGTACGTTACAGAGAACACCAAAACAAAACTTGGGTGATGAAATATTACTGTACGTTACAGAGAACACCAAAACAAAACTTGGGTGATGAAATATTACTGTACGTTACAGAGAACACCAAAACAAAACTTGGGTGATGAAATATTACTGTACGTTACAGAGAACACCAAAACAAAACTTGGTGATCGAAATATTACTGTACGTTACAGAGAACACCAAAACAAAACTTGGGTGATGAAATATTACTGTACGTTACAGAGAACACCAAAACAAAACTTGGGTGATGAAATATTACTGTACGTTACAGAGAACACCAAAACAAAACTTGGGTGATGAAATATTACTGTACGTTACAGAGAACACCAAAACAAAACTTGGGTGATGAAATATTACTGTACGTTACAGAGAACACCAAAACAAAACTTGGGTGATGAAATATTACTGTACGTTACAGAGAACACCAAAACAAAACTTGGGTGATGAAATATTACTGTACGTTACAGAGAACACCAAAACAAAACTTGGGTGATGAAATATTACTGTACGTTACAGAGAACACCAAAACAAAACTTGGGTGATGAAATATTACTGTACGTTACAGAGAACACCAAAACAAAACTTGGGTGATGAAATATTACTGTACGTTACAGAGAACACCAAAACAAAACTTGGGTGATGAAATATTACTGTACGTTACAGAGAACACCAAAACAAAACTTGGGTGATGAAATATTACTGTACGTTACAGAGAACACCAAAACAAAACTTGGGTGATGAAATATTACTATTCGTTAGAGAGAATACCAAATCGAAACTTGGGTAATGAAATACTACTGTCTGTTACAGAGAACAGCAAAACAAAACTTGGGTGATGAAATATTACTGTACGTTACAGAGAACAGATGAAATATTACTGTACAGAGAACAAAACAAAACTTGGGTGATGAAATATTACTGTACGTTACAGAGAACACCAAAACAAAACTTGGGTGATGAAATATTACTGTACGTTACAGAGAACACCAAAACAAATCTTGTTTATCGAAATATTACTGTACGTTACAGAGAACACCAAAACAAAACTTGGGTGATGAAATATTACTGTACGTTACAGAGAACACCAAAACAAAACTTGGGTGATGAAATATTACTGTACGTTACAGAGAACACCAAAACAAAACTTGGGTGATGAAATATTACTGTACGTTACAGAGAACACCAAAACAAAACTTGGGTGATGAAATATTACTGTACGTTACAGAGAACACCAAAACAAAACTTGGGTGATGAAATATTACTGTACGTTACAGAGAACACCAAAACAAAACTTGGGTGATGAAATATTACTGTACGTTACAGAGAACACCAAAACAAAACTTGGGTGATGAAATATTACTGTACGTTACAGAGAACACCAAAACAAAACTTGGGTGATGAAATATTACTGTACGTTACAGAGAACACCAAAACAAAACTTGGGTGATGAAATATTACTGTACGTTACAGAGAACACCAAAACAAAACTTGGGTGATGAAATATTACTGTACGTTACAGAGAACACCAAAACAAAACTTGGGTGATGAAATATTACTGTACGTTACAGAGAACACCAAAACAAAACTTGGGTGATGAAATATTACTGTACGTTACAGAGAACACCAAAACAAAACTTGGGTGATGAAATATTACTGTACGTTACAGAGAACACCAAAACAAAACTTGGGTGATGAAATATTACTGTACGTTACAGAGAACACCAAAACAAAACTTGGGTGATGAAATATTACTGTACGTTACAGAGAACACCAAAACAAAACTTGGGTGATGAAATATTACTGTACGTTACAGAGAACACCAAAACAAAACTTGGGTGATGAAATATTACTGTACGTTACAGAGAACACCAAAACAAAACTTGGGTGATGAAATATTACTGTACGTTACAGAGAACACCAAAACAAAACTTGGGTGATGAAATATTACTGTACGTTACAGAGAACACCAAAACAAAACTTGGGTGATGAAATATTACTGTACGTTACAGAGAACACCAAAACAAAACTTGGGTGATGAAATATTACTGTACGTTACAGAGAACACCAAAACAAAACTTGGGTGATGAAATATTACTGTACGTTACAGAGAACACCAAAACAAAACTTGGGTGATGAAATATTACTGTACGTTACAGAGAACACCAAAACAAAACTTGGGTGATGAAATATTACTGTACGTTACAGAGAACACCAAAACAAAACTTGGGTGATGAAATATTACTGTACGTTACAGAGAACACCAAAACAAAACTTGGGTGATGAAATATTACTGTACGTTACAGAGAACACCAAAACAAAACTTGGGTGATGAAATATTACTGTACGTTACAGAGAACACCAAAACAAAACTTGGGTGATGAAATATTACTGTACGTTACAGAGAACACCAAAACAAAACTTGGGTGATGAAATATTACTGTACGTTACAGAGAACACCAAAACAAAACTTGGGTGATGAAATATTACTGTACGTTACAGAGAACACCAAAACAAAACTTGGGTGATGAAATATTACTGTACGTTACAGAGAACACCAAAACAAAACTTGGGTGATGAAATATTACTGTACGTTACAGAGAACACCAAAACAAAACTTGGGTGATGAAATATTACTGTACGTTACAGAGAACACCAAAACAAAACTTGGGTGATGAAATATTACTGTACGTTACAGAGAACACCAAAACAAAACTTGGGTGATGAAATATTACTGTACGTTACAGAGAACACCAAAACAAAACTTGGGTGATGAAATATTACTGTACGTTACAGAGAACACCAAAACAAAACTTGGGTGATGAAATATTACTGTACGTTACAGAGAACACCAAAACAAAACTTGGGTGATGAAATATTACTGTACGTTACAGAGAACACCAAAACAAAACTTGGGTGATGAAATATTACTGTACGTTACAGAGAACACCAAAACAAAACTTGGGTGATGAAATATTACTGTACGTTACAGAGAACACCAAAACAAAACTTGGGTGATGAAATATTACTGTACGTTACAGAGAACACCAAAACAAAACTTGGGTGATGAAATATTACTGTACGTTACAGAGAACACCAAAACAAAACTTGGGTGATGAAATATTACTGTACGTTACAGAGAACACCAAAACAAAACTTGGGTGATGAAATATTACTGTACGTTACAGAGAACACCAAAACAAAACTTGGGTGATGAAATATTACTGTACGTTACAGAGAACACCAAAACAAAACGTGGGTGATGAAATATTACTGTACGTTACAGAGAACACCAAAACAAAACTTGGGTGATGAAATATTACTGTACGTTACAGAGAACACCAAAACAAAACTTGGGTGATGAAATATTACTGTACGTTACAGAGAACACCAAAACAAAACTTGGGTGATGAAATATTACTGTACGTTACAGAGAACACCAAAACAAAACTTGGGTGATGAAATATTACTGTACGTTACAGAGAACACCAAAACAAAACTTGGGTGATGAAATATTACTGTACGTTACAGAGAACACCAAAACAAAACTTGGGTGATGAAATATTACTGTACGTTACAGAGAACACCAAAACAAAACTTGGGTGATGAAATATTACTGTACGTTACAGAGAACACCAAAACAAAACTTGGGTGATGAAATATTACTGTACGTTACAGAGAACACCAAAACAAAACTTGGTTGATGAAATATTACTGTACGTTACAGAGAACACCAAAACAAAACTTGGGTGATGAAATATTACTGTACGTTACAGAGAACACCAAAACAAAACTTGGGTGATGAAATATTACTGTACGTTACAGAGAACACCAAAACAAAACTTGGGTGATGAAATATTACTGTACGTTACAGAGAACACCAAAACAAAACTTGGGTGATGAAATATTACTGTACGTTACAGAGAACACCAAAACAAAACTTGGGTGATGAAATATTACTGTACGTTACAGAGAACACCAAAACAAAACTTGGGTGATGAAATATTACTGTACGTTACAGAGAACACCAAAACAAAACTTGGGTGATGAAATATTACTGTACGTTACAGAGAACACCAAAACAAAACTTGGGTGATGAAATATTACTGTACGTTACAGAGAACACCAAAACAAAACTTGGGTGATGAAATATTACTGTACGTTACAGAGAACACCAAAACAAAACTTGGGTGATGAAATATTACTGTACGTTACAGAGAACACCAAAACAAAACTTGGGTGATGAAATATTACTGTACGTTACAGAGAACACCAAAACAAAACTTGGGTGATGAAATATTACTGTACGTTACAGAGAACACCAAAACAAAACTTGGTGATGAAATATTACTGTACGTTACAGAGAACACCAAAACAAAACTTGGGTGATGAAATATTACTGTACGTTACAGAGAACACCAAAACAAAACGTGGGTGATGAAATATTACTGTACGTTACAGAGAACACCAAAACAAAACTTGGGTGATGAAATATTACTGTACGTTACAGAGAACACCAAAACAAAACTTGGGTGATGAAATATTACTGTACGTTACAGAGAACACCAAAACAAAACTTGGGTGATGAAATATTACTGTACGTTACAGAGAACACCAAAACAAAACTTGGGTGATGAAATATTACTGTACGTTACAGAGAACACCAAAACAAAACTTGGGTGATGAAATATTACTGTACGTTACAGAGAACACCAAAACAAAACTTGGGTGATGAAATATTACTGTACGTTACAGAGAACACCAAAACAAAACTTGGGTGATGAAATATTACTGTACGTTACAGAGAACACCAAAACAAAACTTGGGTGATGAAATATTACTGTACGTTACAGAGAACACCAAAACAAAACTTGGGTGATGAAATATTACTGTACGTTACAGAGAACACCAAAACAAAACTTGGGTGATGAAATATTACTGTACGTTACAGAGAACACCAAAACAAAACTTGGGTGATGAAATATTACTGTACGTTACAGAGAACACCAAAACAAAACTTGGGTGATGAAATATTACTGTACGTTACAGAGAACACCAAAACAAAACTTGGGTGATGAAATATTACTGTACGTTACAGAGAACACCAAAACAAAACTTGGGTGATGAAATATTACTGTACGTTACAGAGAACACCAAAACAAAACTTGGGTGATGAAATATTACTGTACGTTACAGAGAACACCAAAACAAAACTTGGGTGATGAAATATTACTGTACGTTACAGAGAACACCAAAACAAAACTTGGGTGATGAAATATTACTGTACGTTACAGAGAACACCAAAACAAAACTTGGGTGATGAAATATTACTGTACGTTACAGAGAACACCAAAACAAAACTTGGGTGATGAAATATTACTGTACGTTACAGAGAACACCAAAACAAAACTTGGGTGATGAAATATTACTGTACGTTACAGAGAACACCAAAACAAAACTTGGGTGATGAAATATTACTGTACGTTACAGAGAACACCAAAACAAAACTTGGGTGATGAAATATTACTGTACGTTACAGAGAACACCAAAACAAAACTTGGGTGATGAAATATTACTGTACGTTACAGAGAACACCAAATCAAATCTTGTTTATCGAAATATTACTGTACGTTACAGAGAACACCAAAACAAAACTTGGGTGATGAAATATTACTGTACGTTACAGAGAACACCAAAACAAAACTTGGGTGATGAAATATTACTGTACGTTACAGAGAACACCAAAACAAAACTTGGGTGATGAAATATTACTGTACGTTACAGAGAACACCAAAACAAAACTTGGTGATGAAATATTACTGTACGTTACAGAGAACACCAAAACAAAACTTGGGTGATGAAATATTACTGTACGTTACAGAGAACACCAAAACAATACGTGGGTGATGAAATATTACTGTACGTTACAGAGAACACCAAAACAAAACTTGGGTGATGAAATATTACTGTACGTTACAGAGAACACCAAAACAAAACTTGGGTGATGAAATATTACTGTACGTTAC
The DNA here is from genome assembly GCF_004210375.1 of Tachypleus tridentatus. Taxonomy (NCBI): domain Eukaryota; kingdom Metazoa; phylum Arthropoda; class Merostomata; order Xiphosura; family Limulidae; genus Tachypleus; species Tachypleus tridentatus. Next base: position 63,407,914 of record NC_134828.1, on the reverse strand, counting down.
AGAGAACACCAAAACAAAACTTGGGTGATGAAATATTACTGTACGTTACAGAGAACACCAAAACAAAACTTGGGTGATGAAATATTACTGTACGTTACAGAGAACACCAAAACAAAACTTGGGTGATGAAATATTACTGTACGTTACAGAGAACACCAAAACAAAACTTGGAACACCAAAACAAAACTTGGGTGATGAAATATTACTGTACGTTACAGAGAACACCAAAACAAAACTTGGGTGATGAAATATTACTGTACGTTACAGAGAACACCAAAACAAAACTTGGGTGATGAAATATTACTGTACGTTACAGAGAACACCAAAACAAAACTTGGTGATGAAATATTACTGTACGTTACAGAGAACACCAAAACAAAACTTGGGTGATGAAATATTACTGTACGTTACAGAGAACACCAAAACAAAACTTGGGTGATGAAATATTACTGTACGTTACAGAGAACACCAAAACAAAACTTGGGTGATGAAATATTACTGTACGTTACAGAGAACACCAAAACAAAACTTGGGTGATGAAATATTACTGTACGTTACAGAGAACACCAAAACAAAACTTGGGTGATGAAATATTACTGTACGTTACAGAGAACACCAAAACAAAACTTGGGTGATGAAATATTACTGTACGTTACAGAGAACACCAAAACAAAACTTGGGTGATGAAATATTACTGTACGTTACAGAGAACACCAAAACAAAACTTGGGTGATGAAATATTACTGTACGTTACAGAGAACACCAAAACAAAACTTGGGTGATGAAATATTACTGTACGTTACAGAGAACACCAAAACAAAACTTGGGTGATGAAATATTACTGTACGTTACAGAGAACACCAAAACAAAACTTGGGTGATGAAATATTACTGTACGTTACAGAGAACACCAAAACAAAACTTGGGTGATGAAATATTACTGTACGTTACAGAGAACACCAAAACAAAACTTGGGTGATGAAATATTACTGTACGTTACAGAGAACACCAAAACAAAACTTGGGTGATGAAATATTACTGTACGTTACAGAGAACACCAAAACAAAACTTGGGTGATGAAATATTACTGTACGTTACAGAGAACACCAAAACAAAACTTGGGTGATGAAATATTACTGTACGTTACAGAGAACACCAAAACAAAACTTGGGTGATGAAATATTACTGTACGTTACAGAGAACACCAAAACAAAACTTGGGTGATGAAATATTACTGTACGTTACAGAGAACACCAAAACAAAACTTGGGTGATGAAATATTACTGTACGTTACAGAGAACACCAAAACAAAACTTGGGTGATGAAATATTACTGTACGTTACAGAGAACACCAAAACAAAACTTGGGTGATGAAATATTACTGTACGTTACAGAGAACACCAAAACAAAACTTGGGTGATGAAATATTACTGTACGTTACAGAGAACACCAAAACAAAACTTGGGTGATGAAATATTACTGTACGTTACAGAGAACACCAAAACAAAACTTGGGTGATGAAATATTACTGTACGTTACAGAGAACACCAAAACAAAACTTGGGTGATGAAATATTACTGTACGTTACAGAGAACACCAAAACAAAACTTGGGTGATGAAATATTACTGTACGTTACAGAGAACACCAAAACAAAACTTGGGTGATGAAATATTACTGTACGTTACAGAGAACACCAAAACAAAACTTGGGTGATGAAATATTACTGTACGTTACAGAGAACACCAAAACAAAACTTGGGTGATGAAATATTACTGTACGTTACAGAGAACACCAAAACAAAACTTGGGTGATGAAATATTACTGTACGTTACAGAGAACACCAAAACAAAACTTGGGTGATGAAATATTACTGTACGTTACAGAGAACACCAAAACAAAACTTGGGTGATGAAATATTACTGTACGTTACAGAGAACACCAAAACAAAACTTGGGTGATGAAATATTACTGTACGTTACAGAGAACACCAAAACAAAACTTGGGTGATGAAATATTACTGTACGTTACAGAGAACACCAAAACAAAACTTGGGTGATGAAATATTACTGTACGTTACAGAGAACACCAAAACAAAACTTGGGTGATGAAATATTACTGTACGTTACAGAGAACACCAAAACAAAACTTGGGTGATGAAATATTACTGTACGTTACAGAGAACACCAAAACAAAACTTGGGTGATGAAATATTACTGTACGTTACAGAGAACACCAAAACAAAACTTGGGTGATGAAATATTACTGTACGTTACAGAGAACACCAAAACAAAACTTGGGTGATGAAATATTACTGTACGTTACAGAGAACACCAAAACAAAACTTGGGTGATGAAATATTACTGTACGTTACAGAGAACACCAAAACAAAACTTGGGTGATGAAATATTACTGTACGTTACAGAGAACACCAAAACAAAACTTGGGTGATGAAATATTACTGTACGTTACAGAGAACACCAAAACAAAACTTGGGTGATGAAATATTACTGTACGTTACAGAGAACACCAAAACAAAACTTGGGTGATGAAATATTACTGTACGTTACAGAGAACACCAAAACAAAACTTGGGTGATGAAATATTACTGTACGTTACAGAGAACACCAAAACAAAACTTGGGTGATGAAATATTACTGTACGTTACAGAGAACACCAAAACAAAACTTGGGTGATGAAATATTACTGTACGTTACAGAGAACACCAAAACAAAACTTGGGTGATGAAATATTACTGTACGTTACAGAGAACACCAAAACAAAACTTGGGTGATGAAATATTACTGTACGTTACAGAGAACACCAAAACAAAACTTGGGTGATGAAATATTACTGTACGTTACAGAGAACACCAAAACAAAACTTGGGTGATGAAATATTACTGTACGTTACAGAGAACACCAAAACAAAACTTGGGTGATGAAATATTACTGTACGTTACAGAGAACACCAAAACAAAACTTGGGTGATGAAATATTACTGTACGTTACAGAGAACACCAAAACAAAACTTGGGTGATGAAATATTACTGTACGTTACAGAGAACACCAAAACAAAACTTGGGTGATGAAATATTACTGTACGTTACAGAGAACACCAAAACAAAACTTGGGTGATGAAATATTACTGTACGTTACAGAGAACACCAAAACAAAACTTGGGTGATGAAATATTACTGTACGTTACAGAGAACACCAAAACAAAACTTGGGTGATGAAATATTACTGTACGTTACAGAGAACACCAAAACAAAACTTGGGTGATGAAATATTACTGTACGTTACAGAGAACACCAAAACAAAACTTGGGTGATGAAATATTACTGTACGTTACAGAGAACACCAAAACAAAACTTGGGTGATGAAATATTACTGTACGTTACAGAGAACACCAAAACAAAACTTGGGTGATGAAATATTACTGTACGTTACAGAGAACACCAAAACAAAACTTGGGTGATGAAATATTACTGTACGTTACAGAGAACACCAAAACAAAACTTGGGTGATGAAATATTACTGTACGTTACAGAGAACACCAAAACAAAACTTGGGTGATGAAATATTACTGTACGTTACAGAGAACACCAAAACAAAACGTGGGTGATGAAATATTACTGTACGTTACAGAGAACACCAAAACAAAACTTGGGTGATGAAATATTACTGTACGTTACAGAGAACACCAAAACAAAACTTGGGTGATGAAATATTACTGTACGTTACAGAGAACACCAAAACAAAACTTGGGTGATGAAATATTACTGTACGTTACAGAGAACACCAAAACAAAACTTGGGTGATGAAATATTACTGTACGTTACAGAGAACACCAAAACAAAACTTGGGTGATGAAATATTACTGTACGTTACAGAGAACACCAAAACAAAACTTGGGTGATGAAATATTACTGTACGTTACAGAGAACACCAAAACAAAACTTGGGTGATGAAATATTACTGTACGTTACAGAGAACACCAAAACAAAACTTGGGTGATGAAATATTACTGTACGTTACAGAGAACACCAAAACAAAACTTGGGTGATGAAATATTACTGTACGTTACAGAGAACACCAAAACAAAACTTGGGTGATGAAATATTACTGTACGTTACAGAGAACACCAAAACAAAACTTGGGTGATGAAATATTACTGTACGTTACAGAGAACACCAAAACAAAACTTGGGTGATGAAATATTACTGTACGTTACAGAGAACACCAAAACAAAACTTGGGTGATGAAATATTACTGTACGTTACAGAGAACACCAAAACAAAACTTGGGTGATGAAATATTACTGTACGTTACAGAGAACACCAAAACAAAACTTGGGTGATGAAATATTACTGTACGTTACAGAGAACACCAAAACAAAACTTGGGTGATGAAATATTACTGTACGTTACAGAGAACACCAAAACAAAACTTGGGTGATGAAATATTACTGTACGTTACAGAGAACACCAAAACAAAACTTGGGTGATGAAATATTACTGTACGTTACAGAGAACACCAAAACAAAACTTGGGTGATGAAATATTACTGTACGTTACAGAGAACACCAAAACAAAACTTGGGTGATGAAATATTACTGTACGTTACAGAGAACACCAAAACAAAACTTGGGTGATGAAATATTACTGTACGTTACAGAGAACACCAAAACAAAACTTGGGTGATGAAATATTACTGTACGTTACAGAGAACACCAAAACAAAACTTGGGTGATGAAATATTACTGTACGTTACAGAGAACACCAAAACAAAACTTGGGTGATGAAATATTACTGTACGTTACAGAGAACACCAAAACAAAACTTGGGTGATGAAATATTACTGTACGTTACAGAGAACACCAAAACAAAACTTGGGTGATGAAATATTACTGTACGTTACAGAGAACACCAAAACAAAACTTGGGTGATGAAATATTACTGTACGTTACAGAGAACACCAAAACAAAACTTGGGTGATGAAATATTACTGTACGTTACAGAGAACACCAAAACAAAACTTGGGTGATGAAATATTACTGTACGTTACAGAGAACACCAAAACAAAACTTGGGTGATGAAATATTACTGTACGTTACAGAGAACACCAAAACAAAACTTGGGTGATGAAATATTACTGTACGTTACAGAGAACACCAAAACAAAACTTGGGTGATGAAATATTACTGTACGTTACAGAGAACACCAAAACAAAACTTGGGTGATGAAATATTACTGTACGTTACAGAGAACACCAAAACAAAACTTGGGTGATGAAATATTACTGTACGTTACAGAGAACACCAAAACAAAACTTGGGTGATGAAATATTACTGTACGTTACAGAGAACACCAAAACAAAACTTGGGTGATGAAATATTACTGTACGTTACAGAGAACACCAAAACAAAACTTGGGTGATGAAATATTACTGTACGTTACAGAGAACACCAAAACAAAACTTGGGTGATGAAATATTACTGTACGTTACAGAGAACACCAAAACAAAACTTGGGTGATGAAATATTACTGTACGTTACAGAGAACACCAAAACAAAACTTGGGTGATGAAATATTACTGTACGTTACAGAGAACACCAAAACAAAACTTGGGTGATGAAATATTACTGTACGTTACAGAGAACACCAAAACAAAACTTGGGTGATGAAATATTACTGTACGTTACAGAGAACACCAAAACAAAACTTGGGTGATGAAATATTACTGTACGTTACAGAGAACACCAAAACAAAACTTGGGTGATGAAATATTACTGTACGTTACAGAGAACACCAAAACAAAACTTGGGTGATGAAATATTACTGTACGTTACAGAGAACACCAAAACAAAACTTGGGTGATGAAATATTACTGTACGTTACAGAGAACACCAAAACAAAACTTGGGTGATGAAATATTACTGTACGTTACAGAGAACACCAAAACAAAACTTGGGTGATGAAATATTACTGTACGTTACAGAGAACACCAAAACAAATCTTGTTTATCGAAATATTACTGTACGTTACAGAGAACACCAAAACAAAACTTGGGTGATGAAATATTACTGTACGTTACAGAGAACACCAAAACAAAACTTGGGTGATGAAATATTACTGTACGTTACAGAGAACACCAAAACAAAACTTGGGTGATGAAATATTACTGTACGTTACAGAGAACACCAAAACAAAACTTGGGTGATGAAATATTACTGTACGTTACAGAGAACACCAAAACAAAACTTGGGTGATGAAATATTACTGTACGTTACAGAGAACACCAAAACAAAACTTGGGTGATGAAATATTACTGTACGTTACAGAGAACACCAAAACAAAACTTGGGTGATGAAATATTACTGTACGTTACAGAGAACACCAAAACAAAACTTGGGTGATGAAATATTACTGTACGTTACAGAGAACACCAAAACAAAACTTGGGTGATGAAATATTACTGTACGTTACAGAGAACACCAAAACAAAACTTGGGTGATGAAATATTACTGTACGTTACAGAGAACACCAAAACAAAACTTGGGTGATGAAATATTACTGTACGTTACAGAGAACACCAAAACAAAACTTGGGTGATGAAATATTACTGTACGTTACAGAGAACACCAAAACAAAACTTGGGTGATGAAATATTACTGTACGTTACAGAGAACACCAAAACAAAACTTGGGTGATGAAATATTACTGTACGTTACAGAGAACACCAAAACAAAACTTGGGTGATGAAATATTACTGTACGTTACAGAGAACACCAAAACAAAACTTGGGTGATGAAATATTACTGTACGTTACAGAGAACACCAAAACAAAACTTGGGTGATGAAATATTACTGTACGTTACAGAGAACACCAAAACAAAACTTGGGTGATGAAATATTACTGTACGTTACAGAGAACACCAAAACAAAACTTGGGTGATGAAATATTACTGTACGTTACAGAGAACACCAAAACAAAACTTGGGTGATGAAATATTACTGTACGTTACAGAGAACACCAAAACAAAACTTGGGTGATGAAATATTACTGTACGTTACAGAGAACACCAAAACAAAACTTGGGTGATGAAATATTACTGTACGTTACAGAGAACACCAAAACAAAACTTGGGTGATGAAATATTACTGTACGTTACAGAGAACACCAAAACAAAACTTGGGTGATGAAATATTACTGTACGTTACAGAGAACACCAAAACAAAACTTGGGTGATGAAATATTACTGTACGTTACAGAGAACACCAAAACAAAACTTGGGTGATGAAATATTACTGTACGTTACAGAGAACACCAAAACAAAACTTGGGTGATGAAATATTACTGTACGTTACAGAGAACACCAAAACAAAACTTGGGTGATGAAATATTACTGTACGTTACAGAGAACACCAAAACAAAACTTGGGTGATGAAATATTACTGTACGTTACAGAGAACACCAAAACAAAACTTGGGTGATGAAATATTACTGTACGTTACAGAGAACACCAAAACAAAACTTGGGTGATGAAATATTACTGTACGTTACAGAGAACACCAAAACAAAACTTGGGTGATGAAATATTACTGTACGTTACAGAGAACACCAAAACAAAACTTGGGTGATGAAATATTACTGTACGTTACAGAGAACACCAAAACAAAACTTGGGTGATGAAATATTACTGTACGTTACAGAGAACACCAAAACAAAACGTGGGTGATGAAATATTACTGTACGTTACAGAGAACACCAAAACAAAACTTGGGTGATGAAATATTACTGTACGTTACAGAGAACACCAAAACAAAACTTGGGTGATGAAATATTACTGTACGTTACAGAGAACACCAAAACAAAACGTGGGTGATGAAATATTACTGTACGTTACAGAGAACACCAAAACAAAACTTGGGTGATGAAATATTACTGTACGTTACAGAGAACACCAAAACAAAACTTGGGTGATGAAATATTACTGTACGTTACAGAGAACACCAAAACAAAACGTGGGTGATGAAATATTACTGTACGTTACAGAGAACACCAAAACAAAACGTGGGTGATGAAATATTACTGTACGTTACAGAGAACACCAAAACAAAACTTGGGTGATGAAATATTACTGTACGTTACAGAGAACACCAAAACAAAACTTGGGTGATGAAATATTACTGTACGTTACAGAGAACACCAAAACAAAACTTGGGTGATGAAATATTACTGTACGTTACAGAGAACACCAAAACAAAACTTGGGTGATGAAATATTACTGTACGTTACAGAGAACACCAAAACAAAACTTGGGTGATGAAATATTACTGTACGTTACAGAGAACACCAAAATATTACTGTACAAAAACACCAAAACAAAACGTGGGTGATGAAATATTACTGTACGTTACAGAGAACACCAAAACAAAACTTGGGTGATGAAATATTACTGTACGTTACAGAGAACACCAAAACAAAACTTGGGTGATGAAATATTACTGTACGTTACAGAGAACACCAAAACAAAACTTGGGTGATGAAATATTACTGTACGTTACAGAGAACACCAAAACAAAACTTGGGTGATGAAATATTACTGTACGTTACAGAGAACACCAAAACAAAACTTGGGTGATGAAATATTACTGTACGTTACAGAGAACACCAAAACAAAACTTGGGTGATGAAATATTACTGTACGTTACAGAGAACACCAAAACAAAACTTGGGTGATGAAATATTACTGTACGTTACAGAGAACACCAAAACAAAACTTGGGTGATGAAATATTACTGTACGTTACAGAGAACACAAAACAAAATATTACAAAACCAAAACAAAACTTGGGTGATGAAATATTACTGTACGTTACAGAGAACACCAAAACAAAACTTGGGTGATGAAATATTACTGTACGTTACAGAAAACACCAAAACAAAACTTGGGTGATGAAATATTACTGTACGTTACAGAGAACACCAAAACAAAACTTGGGTGATGAAATATTACTGTACGTTACAGAGAACACCAAAACAAAACTTGGGTGATGAAATATTACTGTACGTTACAGAGAACACCAAAACAAAACTTGGGTGATGAAATATTACTGTTACACGTTACACAGAGAACACCAAAACAAAACTTGGGTGATGAAATATTACTGTACGTTACAGAGAACACCAAAACAAAACTTGGGTGATGAAATATTACTGTACGTTACAGAGAACACCAAAACAAAACTTGGGTGATGAAATATTACTGTACGTTACAGAGAACACCAAAACAAAACTTGGGTGATGAAATATTACTGTACGTTACAGAGAACACCAAAACAAAACTTGGGTGATGAAATATTACTGTACGTTACAGAGAACACCAAAACAAAACTTGGGTGATGAAATATTACTGTACGTTACAGAGAACACCAAAACAAAACTTGGGTGATGAAATATTACTGTACGTTACAGAGAACACCAAAACAAAACTTGGGTGATGAAATATTACTGTACGTTACAGAGAACACCAAAACAAAACTTGGGTGATGAAATATTACTGTACGTTACAGAGAACACCAAAACAAAACTTGGGTGATGAAATATTACTGTACGTTACAGAGAACACCAAAACAAAACTTGGGTGATGAAATATTACTGTACGTTACAGAGAACACCAAAACAAAACTTGGGTGATGAAATATTACTGTACGTTACAGAGAACACCAAAACAAAACTTGGGTGATGAAATATTACTGTACGTTACAGAGAACACCAAAACAAAACTTGGGTGATGAAATATTACTGTACGTTACAGAGAACACCAAAACAAAACGTGGGTGATGAAATATTACTGTACGTTACAGAGAACACCAAAACAAAACTTGGGTGATGAAATATTACTGTACGTTACAGAGAACACCAAAACAAAACTTGGGTGATGAAATATTACTGTACGTTACAGAGAACACCAAAACAAAACTTGGGTGATGAAATATTACTGTACGTTACAGAGAACACCAAAACAAAACTTGGGTGATGAAATATTACTGTACGTTACAGAGAACACCAAAACAAAACTTGGGTGATGAAATATTACTGTACGTTACAGAGAACACCAAAACAAAACTTGGGTGATGAAATATTACTGTACGTTACAGAGAACACCAAAACAAAATTTGGGTGATGAAATATTACTGTACGTTACAGAGAACACCAAAACAAAACTTGGGTGATGAAATATTACTGTACGTTACAGAGAACACCAAAACAAAACTTGGGTGATGAAATATTACTGTACGTTACAGAGAACACCAAAACAAAACTTGGGTGATGAAATATTACTGTACGTTACAGAGAACACCAAAACAAAACTTGGGTGATGAAATATTACTGTACGTTACAGAGAACACCAAAACAAAACTTGGGTGATGAAATATTACTGTACGTTACAGAGAACACCAAAACAAAACTTGGGTGATGAAATATTACTGTACGTTACAGAGAACACCAAAACAAAACGTGGGTGATGAAATATTACTGTACGTTACAGAGAACACCAAAACAAAACTTGGGTGATGAAATATTACTGTACGTTACAGAGAACACCAAAACAAAACTTGGGTGATGAAATATTACTGTACGTTACAGAGAACACCAAAACAAAACTTGGGTGATGAAATATTACTGTACGTTACAGAGAACACCAAAACAAAACTTGGGTGATGAAATATTACTGTACGTTACAGAGAACACCAAAACAAAACTTGGGAACACCAAAACAAAACTGATGAAATATTACTGTACGTTACAGAGAACACCAAAACAAAACTTGGGTGATGAAATATTACTGTACGTTACAGAGAACACCAAAACAAAACTTGGGTGATGAAATATTACTGTACGTTACAGAGAACACCAAAACAAAACTTGGGTGATGAAATATTACTGTACGTTACAGAGAACACCAAAACAAAACTTGGGTGATGAAATATTACTGTACGTTACAGAGAACACCAAAACAAAACTTGGGTGATGAAATATTACTGTACGTTACAGAGAACACCAAAACAAAACTTGGGTGATGAAATATTACTGTACGTTACAGAGAACACCAAAACAAAACTTGGGTGATGAAATATTACTGTACGTTACAGAGAACACCAAAACAAAACTTGGGTGATGAAATATTACTGTACGTTACAGAGAACACCAAAACAAAACTTGGGTGATGAAATATTACTGTACGTTACAGAGAACACCAAAACAAAACGTGGGTGATGAAATATTACTGTACGTTACAGAGAACACCAAAACAAAACTTGGGTGATGAAATATTACTGTACGTTACAGAGAACACCAAAACAAAACTTGGGTGATGAAATATTACTGTACGTTACAGAGAACACCAAAACAAAACTTGGGTGATGAAATATTACTGTACGTTACAGAGAACACCAAAACAAAACTTGGGTGATGAAATATTACTGTACGTTACAGAGAACACCAAAACAAAACTTGGGTGATGAAATATTACTGTACGTTACAGAGAACACCAAAACAAAACTTGGGTGATGAAATATTACTGTACGTTACAGAACACCAAAACAAAACTTGGGTGAACACCAAAACAAAACAAAACTGGGTGATGAAATATTACTGTACGTTACAGAGAACACCAAAACAAAACTTGGGTGATGAAATATTACTGTACGTTACAGAGAACACCAAAACAAAACTTGGGTGATGAAATATTACTGTACGTTACAGAGAACACCAAAACAAAACTTGGGTGATGAAATATTACTGTACGTTACAGAGAACACCAAAACAAAACTTGGGTGATGAAATATTACTGTACGTTACAGAGAACACCAAAACAAAACTTGGGTGATGAAATATTACTGTACGTTACAGAGAACACCAAAACAAAACTTGGGTGATGAAATATTACTGTACGTTACAGAGAACACCAAAACAAAACTTGGGTGATGAAATATTACTGTACGTTACAGAGAACACCAAAACAAAACTTGGGTGATGAAATATTACTGTACGTTACAGAGAACACCAAAACAAAACTTGGGTGATGAAATATTACTGTACGTTACAGAGAACACCAAAACAAAACGTGGGTGATGAAATATTACTGTACGTTACAGAGAACACCAAAACAAAACTTGGGTGATGAAATATTACTGTACGTTACAGAGAACACCAAAACAAAACTTGGGTGATGAAATATTACTGTACGTTACAGAGAACACCAAAACAAAACTTGGGTGATGAAATATTACTGTACGTTACAGAGAACACCAAAACAAAACTTGGGTGATGAAATATTACTGTACGTTACAGAGAACACCAAAACAAAACTTGGGTGATGAAATATTACTGTACGTTACAGAGAACACCAAAACAAAACTTGGGTGATGAAATATTACTGTACGTTACAGAGAACACCAAAACAAAACGTGGGTGATGAAATATTACTGTACGTTACAGAGAACACCAAAACAAAACTTGGGTGATGAAATATTACTGTACGTTACAGAGAACACCAAAACAAAACTTGGGTGATGAAATATTACTGTACGTTACAGAGAACACCAAAACAAAACTTGGGTGATGAAATATTACTGTACGTTACAGAGAACACCAAAACAAAACGTGGGTGATGAAATATTACTGTACGTTACAGAGAACACCAAAACAAAACTTGGGTGATGAAATATTACTGTACGTTACAGAGAACACCAAAACAAAACTTGGGTGATGAAATATTACTGTACGTTACAGAGAACACCAAAACAAAACTTGGGTGATGAAATATTACTGTACGTTACAGAGAACACCAAAACAAAACTTGGGTGATGAAATATTACTGTACGTTACAGAGAACACCAAAACAAAACTTGGGTGATGAAATATTACTGTACGTTACAGAGAACACCAAAACAAAACTTGGGTGATGAAATATTACTGTACGTTACAGAGAACACCAAAACAAAACTTGGGTGATGAAATATTACTGTACGTTACAGAGAACACCAAAACAAAACTTGGGTGATGAAATATTACTGTACGTTACAGAGAACACCAAAACAAAACGTGGGTGATGAAATATTACTGTACGTTACAGAGAACACCAAAACAAAACTTGGGTGATGAAATATTACTGTACGTTACAGAGAACACCAAAACAAAACTTGGTGATGAAATATTACTGTACGTTACAGAGAACACCAAAACAAAACATGGTTGATGAAATATTACTGTACGTTACAGAGAACACCAAAACAAAACTTGGGTGATGAAATATTACTGTACGTTACAGAAAACACCAAAACAAAACTTGGGTGATCATTTAAACATACTTAACGATAAGAATTTAATCCGATATCATAATAAATATTTTTACGAATAAGAATTTTTGTGTTCTAAAGAAAACCACTACTAATAATTTTATTGAATTATTATGAGTATGCAATTCATATAAATGACAATTTTTGTTTTACTAAGTAAAGTTTTGTTACTATGTGCTATAGAAATGGAGAGTTATTATACATCATTGTATGCAATCATTATATACCTTTTTAGCTAACGCAGTTACTAAGTAGCTGGTATTACTATGTATACAATTTTTTTTTCTGTAGAGTAACTCTCTTTAACTGAATTACCACATATTATGCGTTTCAGCAAATTAGACAGTTACCATTAAAATATTAAGCGAAAGGAACTGATAAAGTAATTGAAACCAGGTTTCGTGTTTTCGATAAAAATCACTTTAACCTTTTATATTTTTCTTAATTAGTCTCATATAGATTTCAAATCACAGATGTTCAAAAATAGTCATTGCCCTGGAAGTTCATCGTTGAATACTAAAACTCGTCATTTGGAGTTGAAACTAAACAACAACATGAAACACAACATTTGCTATATTATTACGCAACGTAATGTTGTTATAGTGGTTGCTGTGTAGAAAATTAAGACTGTTACAATTTGTGGTTGACAACTGAAACTGGCGCTTTTATTAACACCAAGACACTTGTGTGATAATACCTTACCGAATCCAGTTCAGTTTAGAATGAATGTGACAAACTGGGAGAATAATAAGCAGAAATAAAAGCAAACTGGACAAGATTTGAATGTTGTTTGCCACAGCAATGCTACGCTTCTCTAATGCTTCAAATTTAAGGTTAGGTAAATTTTAACCACGTAAGAAACACTTGGTGATTTAATATTTTATTCTTATTTTTAAACTTATTAAATGAACTGTGTTATGAACAACAGTCGTACAGTTAATTCATTTAGTTTTGCTATATTCTTTCAATTAAAACAAGTGACTGATTTCTAAATTTATTTTTTTTCATATTGAACTATACTGCAGCTCCCTTAATTAGCTGCCGAGTGTGGATTTAAAATGACTTAATTTGCTTCCGGAGGCCTGGCATGGCCAAGCGCGTGAGGCGTGCGACTCGTAATCCGAGGGTCGCGGGTTCGTGCCCGCGTCGCGCTAAACATGCTCGCCCTCCCAGCCGTGGGGGCGTTATAACATGACGGTCAATCCTACTATTCGTTGGTTAAAGAGTAGCCCAAGAGTTGGCGGTGGGTGGTGATGACTAGCAACCTTCACTCCAGTCTTACACTACTAAATTAGGGACGGCTCGGTGCAATGGGCTAACAACCTACTCACTTATATACCTGTTGAAGAATCCGCAAGCGATTGCGGCCCTATATTCCTTGATAAAATCTAATTGTGATAACTAACTAACTAATTTGCTTCCGGATAATTGTTTTTAAAATTAATGTTTACATAAAGAAAATTAATCACAAAAATGTCTCTAACTTGTAATTCAACTTCAATCAGTAATTTTATTTTGTTAACAAGTATCTCAACTTAAAAATCGATATGATTTTCTTAAGTTATTGCATGGCTACAGAGAATATTTTAGAATTTTTGCCATTATATATTCCAACTTTTGTCTCGACGCTTTTAAGCTATTGTAAGGAAAGCTATATCTCATTTTGAATAGGAAGAGATAGGTATTCACAGTTTTCTGAGATTAATACGAGTCAGTTCTGGATTTCACGATACGCGTCACATTGAGTGTTATACTTTCTACAAAAGATTCAATTCTTGATTTGTATTCAAGTCACAAAGCAAGGCTTTCTGTGAATCCTAGCAAGTTCTACGAATCACAGCAATATTTACAATTTTGTGGATTACTTGGTTTTGAAGCGTCAACGAGGCTCTGAGGAAATGAACACCAACTTAAAAAGGAAGTAAATTTGATATTGAAATCTAAGATAGAAAATCCACCGAACTGCTGTGCTATTTTCACACGATCGTAATGTCGTGTAGTCTAGATATGTCTACACACATCGATTTCATGACTGCTAGAGAAAACGAGAGTTTTAAAGAATATTTTATTCGCACTGTCTCTGCTTCCTTATTTTATTTTTACATTTACGCAAACTAAGTAACATTCGAAAAATACCATGCACTGACTCAGATACAATTAAAATGTTACAAAGAGAACGCCCAATAGTACCTTAAAGAAAAAAAAAACATTTTTACAGTCCCAATTGGTTTTCAACACAAGGTTTAGATCAGGTTTAAAAGGTAAACATTAGTCAATTTTTAAAAATTCGCTTGATGCAGACCTAAAAATGTATCTCAAGACGGCTGGTACAGGTACACAAATTTTATTGAAATAAAGTAGATAACAACTTTTCGAACTTCGTAGGTCATCTTTTAAGAAGGTCGAAACTTTGTTCTATACTTTATTTTAATAAAACTTTTATTATCCATATCAACCGTCTTGAGATACATTTTTACTTCAAGTGTGTTTCTCGTCATCATGATGAAGACCTAGTTTTGAATAGACATGGGAGTAAACTAGACAAAATATCTCTTTGATAGGTTATTTCGTTTACACTTCATTGCCATTATTTTATTACTTTAGGTAAATGTACAAATTTGTGGCTTTAGTAACCTTGAAATTGTCTAAATTTTAATTAAAACAGTTAATTTTTACATTAAAAAATTGAATTTACTTCTGGTAAGGAATACAAAACCTATTTGTAGAGTACTGGGAGCTGTCAGTTACAACAATGCTTCTGGAATAGTAAATAGAATGGATATAGAATACAGCAATTAAGGTATTGTTTTTCTCTGTTCCATTAAGATAAACTTGACCAAAGTGTAATCATGTATCAATAGTTCACACTGTGTGCCCCCTAGTGGCACAGCGATATATGTTTGCGAACTCACCGCTATAAACCAGGTTTTGGTACACGTGGTGGGCAGATCACAGATAGCCCATTGTGTAGATTTGTGCTTACTTCTACACCATCGATTCACGCTGTAATTTCACATCTATCTAATTAGATAATGTCACAGTAGTAAAATGCCTATAAAAGTACAGGTAATCGTACTATTCCCAGTAGCAGATATTCATAATTTTAGTCGTATCTTCAAGGACATAAATATAACTTATCAAATGTATAGAAATCAAAGTTTTGACTGGCTAAGGTTATTACGTGCAACAAACTAAATAATTTCATGTTTGGGTAATAACTGCATGGAAAACCTAAATGATGTAAGTGAAACTAGTTCTGTTGATTGTAAATTATGTTGACGTAGAAAACCCAAACATTTAGACAGAGATGTTAAGTAATGCGAGACATGTTCTTTACACGATACACGAGAATCCAGGGAAGATCTTGCAAACAAACAAGCTGTAAGTATAGGTGTGAATGCTACCCCCGTAGCAATAAGATAAAGTGTCCGCATTGCATGTATAGTTGCTTCAAAACAGGTGCTTAGGAGAAATAACCAAACCAAAAGGCTGAAATTAGTGTAGTATATAATCGTATCGATTACATTTTTTTTTCTTATTATGTTTAGGGTCAACACATTTTCTCACCACATATAGACGTGTTCTGGGGTGCATATAGGTTTTATAATACAAAGCTGGCCAAAAGAAGTGGCTAAACTGCTTTTGTGCTATTTCCTTTTTGTGGTAACTACAATTTCTTGTGGAAAAAATTGATGTAGAAACTCACAGTAAAATACCATATACAGCTTTGGGCAACGATCTTGACCATTAACAAGTAATGTGATGTTTTAATGACATATTCGTCCTATTTGTATTGTGGCATAACGAAGTTATGTACGTGTTCTGAGAGGGAAAAATAAAACCTATTGGTTTTCTAGTTGCTAGCTGTATACAGAGACTTTATTATTCATAAAGCGCACAGATCTCTCCACAAACAATACAGAGAGAGACGCTGTTTTTGTCTCGTGACCTTGTTTATCTAGTTTGAAGTTGTTTCTCTTGTGTTCAATAAAGAAGTATACTTTTTTAGTATATAATTGTTTCCAGTTTCCTTTTCCAGTTCAATCAGATAGTAAACTCACTTTGAATTCTGCATGACTTGATCCTGCAGATAATAGTGTGTGTTGTCTCTAAAGGTATAAATGCATATAAGAATACCACAATGGGACGAGCAAAGGTGGAGAATGAACTTTTCACAGATGATTTTTAATTTAAATTGTTTGGTGAAAATAAGCAACAGTTTTTTCAATGAAAGAAAGTAAATTAGTGTCAAGATCAATGTACACCACATGCAGCGAAGCATATTGAGAACAATTACAAATACTAGCTGAATCTCAGTCAGTGAGATTGAAGTTTTACACGTAATTAATGGCACCCTGACTGCTGCCAGGTACAAGCATAGTAATATCCATAATTCCATGCCTTAGGAAACAACACTCAGTGGGCAGGGATTCTTCGCTCAGAAAGGTACTGATCCACCTTGAACACTTTTAAGGTAGTATCCAATCAAGTCTCCTCTGCCTAAACATTTTTCTTTAAACAAGACTAAATTATATATTTTCCACTGGATTAGCGAATTTACATTAAATTAAAGCGCTTACACTATTGAAGCTTTAGAAACAAAGATTTGTTGGAATGTATTAAATAAGATATTTACATTACTCTCATTAAGGTGGCTATTTGGTAAGTTTGTTAGCGTTACCCATTCTTAAATGAAAAGGGTAAAGTACATTTATCATATTTCTCTTGCAATTACACGAGATTTACAGCAGATCCATACAAAAGTAACCACGTAAAGGAAACTGAAATCAACTTAAATAATACTTATACTATTATATCTATTAGATTATAAATAGTTGACATATTATATAACGGGTTGTTTTTCTTTCATGCCTCCGAAACAAAGCTGATATCAAAACATTTTCTATAAAGCTTAAAATCATAATTTTATTCGTAGACTTTGCCACCATATTTAGACCTATTTCCTATATATTGACACGATTATGTGTTAAATCAGGATTAAATAATACTATCATTAATATATAGTTTGAATATTAAGAACTTGATGTATTTTTAAGTGTTCAAGAGGATGTTAAAATCATGTTACATAAGCACAGTTTATTTATTTGTTTCGGATGTAAAGCTACATAAAGGAATATTTGTGCATATCTGATCTTTAATTTTTATTAATAAACTGGGGAAAAGGCAGTTAATCAACAGCACCATCCTCCACCTACTGTCTAATTGAATAAATGGATTTCACTGTCACTCTTATATTGAGCCCATGGGTACAAATTGCTTTGAAGGCCTAGCATGGCCAGGTAGTTAGGGCGCTTGACTAACAATCTGAGAGTTGCGGGTTCGTATCTCCGTCGCAACAAATATGCTCGCGCTTTTAGCTGTCAGGGCGTTATATTGTGACGGTCGATCCATTCGTTGGTAAAAGAGTAGTCCAAGAGTTGGCGGTGGGTGTAGATGATTAGTTGCTTTTCCTCTAGTCTAAAACGGATTAATTAGGGAGGGCTAAAGCAGATAGCATCGTTTAGCTTTGCGCGAAATTTAGAAACAAACAAACAAACAGTTCCTTTGATAACAAATCTAGAATCTCGAGCCCACGAGTTCACGGCAAGGGCATGCTAACCTTTAGACCATCACATAAAAAGAGGGATTTACAATATATTATGCTTTTTTATTTGATGTACAAATTCCTATTTAGTAATTCCGCTTTTTGTTTGTAGTTCAAAGTAAGATTAAAGAATGTAAAATAATCAACACTAATTTAATGTTTATAGAATTGTTATTGAATTAAGCACAACAATTTACAATAGGCTATGGGTGCGCTGTCTCCTACGGGTATAGAAACCAGGTTTTTAATGCGGGGAGACCGCTGACATAACGCTTTGCCACTGTGGGGTATTTGTAGAATCTCTCTTAATTTATAAGATAAACAAGAAAAAGTAGTGCTATTATTTGCTGATATGTTTGGTGCTCGTTCGAGCACTTTCTTTTTTGTACGGATATCAATTGCAATATTTTAATAACACTTTCATAACTTTAATAAATGCGGAAGAATTTTAGTAGAAAGTGGGTTTAATTTGATTATAGAAATAATGATAACGTTGTTTTTCAGAGTACCTTCTGAGACTTCAAAATATTTGTCCCCCGTTACTACAGCGGTATGTCTACAGATTTACAACTTTATAATCAGGGGTTCGATTCCCCTCGATGGACTCCGCAGGTAGCCCGATATGGCTTTGCTATCAGAAAAACACACATACACACTCAAAATATTTAAAAACTTATTTCGAGAAGCATGTATAAACCACGTACCTTTATATAAGTTATTTCGTTTGACTTAAAATAGGTAAATTGTCATAGTTTAAAACATTATCAGAAAAACAAATTCGGTCAAATCAGCAGTTCATAGGAGTCACAAAAAGGTATTAGTCAGACCTGAAATGTTTAAGTAATATTGAGCAAAGGGTGGGGTAAGTGGGTTGAAATTTATAGGGTACAGTATATGCCAGGTGTGCAGGTTATGTTTCAAAATTGTTGTATTCAGTAAAACTTTCAGTAGGTTAAGAAAGACATTGTGTAATTCTGAACTTGCCTACTTGAGGGTAAATTGGAGGTAGGTCTTGGGAAGAATGTGCTATTAGAGGGTGAAAGTAGTGGGGTTGAGTGAGAAATTAAGAAAACGAAACGTGATAGAGTAAAACTTACTACTGGAAAGAATGTGGTTATGAACACTGGGTTTAAATTTAAATTTGGTGTTATTTGGTGAGTGTGGATTTAAATGTTACTACAAAGACAAGCTTGGTTGATATTCAAGTACTAGTTTCTAATATATTTGAATCAATGAGAAAACGACGAACGAAAGGCTTATGTAACGGGGAACTCTCATTAAGTATACGGATAACGTTTTTTGTAGAGGAAATATAAAAACGATAAGGACTAGAATTTACTGCTAAACAGTGTTGATAGTTTAATTGTTAATGTTCGTAATACATGTAAAAGTAAATGATGTTAGAAACAGTATATCTGAAGTGCTGCTCAATAACAATAAATAGTATAAAGAACATACAGGCCCGGTGTGACCAGGTGGTTAAGGCAATCTGAGGGTCGCGGGTTCGAATACCCGTCGCACCAAACATGCTCGCCCTTTCAGTCGTGGGGGCGTTATAATGTTACGGTCAATCCCACTATTCGTTGATAAAAGAATAGCCCAAGGGTGAGTGGTGATGACTAGCTGTTTTCCCTCTAGTCTTAGACTCCCTAAATTAGGGACGGATAGCCTTCGTGCAGCTTTTCGCGAATTTCAAAAACAAACAAAGAAAATATAAACAGATATTTAGGGATAGAATAGAGGTGTTGTCCTTTCAGGATTTTTCATTTGGACTAGGTGCGGGAATGAATTACTTAATAGGATCCAAGGCTTATCTGTAAAGTTATCAAACATGCGTTTAGAGTAAATAAGATGGACTGGTGGGTCATGTGGATAGTTTTCAGGAAGAAGACACATATACTAGAAATGGATTCCTCTTAAGCATACTAAGTAGTAATTTTTTTTTCTAAATGTGTTTATTAAAAATAACCAAATTTCATTTATGATAATCGAGATTAGAAAACCTGGACAATTAAAAGTTTGAGGAATAAGATTCCTAGCATAGCAAGGTATTTTTAAAACATAATCATGCCAGATTTAAAAATAAACATGGTGGATCATGAATAAATGTGGTTGTGGTTTAAGTTTCGCGCAAAGATACACGACGGCTGTATGTGCTAGCCGTTCCTAACTTAGCAATGAAAGACTAAACACCTGGCTATGCTGGGCAGGATCATAATAAACTTATTTTTTCGTGTTATAATTCTAAGACCATTAGGAGCAAATTAAAACGAGATCTTGGCTGTAGTCGAAATGGGAGACTATGATGTAATGGGAATTCCTGAAAGTGGGTTAGATTTGGAGAGCATAGATAACAAGAATTTTTTGGA
Organism: Tachypleus tridentatus; assembly: GCF_004210375.1. Classification (NCBI taxonomy): domain Eukaryota; kingdom Metazoa; phylum Arthropoda; class Merostomata; order Xiphosura; family Limulidae; genus Tachypleus; species Tachypleus tridentatus. Next base: position 63,386,572 of record NC_134828.1, on the reverse strand, counting down.
CATTCAAGTTATGAGTTGTTTAATAGTGACATACTTTTTTGTTTAAGAGAGGGATCTTTATAATGGTTGAATTGCAACCTATTCGAATTGAAGATAAAACATGGAAGGGAAGAAGTGGAATCTATGTTGGATACAGTAAGAAGGTACAAGGGTAAAAGGTTTTTAACTGGAAGCTGTTATAGACCATCCGATCAGGCTGGTTGCGTAAATGATGAACTGTATAATAAAATCAGGGTTGCTACTCATACAGCTATTGAAGCAATAATTAAAGTGGACTTTACTTTTTAGACACAATGATTAGGATTGGATGTCAACTAGTGAGGGGCAAAGATTTCTTGGAATGATTCAGGAGGATTTTCTGTACCAGAGTATCAAAGAGCTAAGGGCGGATGCTATTTCTCGATTTACAGTTAACTGCTAATGACAATATGACTGCACGTTTTGAATTAAAGGAACACATGGGTAAGATTTATCATTACATAGTTAGATTAGATGTTTGGTTACATATTAAAATAGAAAGAAATGACATTTTAGTTCTTAATTCTCAGAAAGCCAATTCCGAGGCACCAAAAAGGGATGCATCATTAGTGAACCAGAACAGTGAGTTAAAAGGTGACGTGGAACAATTTTAAATATTTTTTAAAACAGGCTGCTTTTAATGCAATGTAGAAATACAGCTTGGAGACGATTCAATGAGCTGTAAATACAGCTTTATTACAAATAAATATTTCGATAAGCTTATTATGTCATCATTAGATATAAGCAGTTCACATAGACAAAAGAAATGTATATGTACAGTGTAGAACAGAGATTACATTAACAGAGATTGCTTAACAACTTAGTGAAGGTATCTTGGTATCACAAGAGGTTGATTGAGAGTTTGGTTCTTTGTATAAATTTACTGATGTTTTTTTTTAGTTGGAATGGAGGTAAACATGGAAGTTCTTTTTATTACTATCGGCGAATCTGGTTTCTAATTTTCTTCCAGTTTCATCTAAGTGTAATTCTGAACAGTTACTGTACATTATTTTATAAAATACACTGACAGTACATGATTCCACATAATTTTGATTTAGTAAGGTCTTTAGTTCAGGGATGGATTCTTGAGTAAACTGGAAGTAGAAAAGGAATTTTAGAATTAATGACGAGTTTTCCGCAAGTATGAATTAGTTTTGATCTGATTTCAGGGATGAATGGTAAACTACGGTGTAATGTCGTGTTGCTTGATGTATTAGTGTCAATGTTATTTGCGAGTTGAATTTTGATGTTTTTGTTCCGGTGGTTGTATGAATATTTTTGACAGTTGTTGGTTTCACTACGTATTTAAACTATCTCCAAGCTTCCTTTTCTAAAACGTGAGGCCCTCTTCATCAAATTTCAGTGTAGGAATGTTTCTAAAAAAAGGATAAAAGGGTAAATAAAACCTAATTTTGCCTAATAAGGACATAAAAAAGAAAATTAGGGATAAATCCCATTAAGTTTATCAAGTTTAAATTGACATATAAGTTAACAGAGTTATACAAATACAGAAAGAATAGGAATTTGCTTAAAGAAATTCCGAAATCTGAAGCGGCTTATGAGAAGTAGTTTGCTCATCATGTTAAATCTAACAACAAGGATTGTCTAAGCTTGTCTAAGGTAAGCAAAATGGTATACTGGGAACTGGGCAAAGTTATTGTTAGATATTATGAGCTTTTACATATTTCTTCTCTGTTTTTTTTTTGCAAGAAAAGATATAAGTTATACTCAAAAATCTTTCTTTTCTAGTAAACACCATAGAATGGATAAGTTCCTCAAGACTGGAGATTTGTTTATACTATTGCAGTTTATATAGACGGAGATAATAGTTGCTCTGAGAATTATGGACCATTTAGTCTTACTTTTGAGGTGAGAAACATTTCTGGAGATTCTGATAGAATAAATTATACAAAATCATTTAATGAAATGTGATATTATTAATGAAATTGAATATGGATTCAGTAAAGGAAATATTGCTTAGCTAATCATTTAGTTTTTTTGTCGACGACGTTGCTTGTTACCTCGAGAAAGGAAAGAGTGTAGACTTGGTGTATTTAGCTTTCGGTGATGCATTATAAAAACAATTATTTAAGAAAACCACATCAATAGAGAATAGAGGAAGATAGTTAATTGGTCGTAGGAAGGATGAACGGGACCATGGAAAAACCGTATTGATGGAGTCAAGTCAAACTTCTTATTTGTGGAGTTTATCAAGGAGCAGTGAGTAGGTATTTGTTTTTTGTTAGTTACATTAACGATATCGATAGAGGCATAATTAGCATATTAATAAAACTTTTGATGATATCAAATTAATGTATTTCTATTTTATTGACGATGTTGAGGTACAGAGAATGACTTTAATTAATTGGTAGGTTTATGGAATATTGGCAACTTACCTTTAATTACAATATGTGACAGATAATGAATTTGGTCTATCATAATTTAGATCACAAGTTTAATATAAACGGTAATCTACCACTCAATAACTCGGCTAAAGAAAAGGATCTTGGCATAGTGATGGATAAGTCACTCAAACCATCAAAGCATTGCTCTATCGCAATTAATAAAGCAAATACAGTTTTGAGGTGTTTCTATAGCTATGTTAATTATAAATCCAAATAGATAATTATCTCTTCATACAAATTACTAGTTAGGCCGCATTAAAATAATGTTTTGAGTTTTGATCGCCGTGTCTAAGAGAGAATAATTACTCACTGAAAATAGTTTAGAAACGGTTTAAAAGAATGTAAGGGTTATCTTACAGGGATAGGTTAGGTTCTCTTAACTTATTTTCTTTTAAGGGTAAAGTGTGGTTCTATTTATTCAGGAGATCAATAAAAGACGAGATTTTGTTTTCCTGCAAGATATTTTTTCTAATGTAATAGGACAAGATTACATAAGCTTGGGATTTAGAAAATACATGCTAGGCTTCCGTTACTAATATTTTATTTTTCTAACAGTATTCAGCTGATGGAATAAATCGGCTTCGTCAGTAGTGGATACCAAGAGTGGGTATGCAAGAATAACATTGAAGGACTAATGATACTTTGTTGTTTATAGGTTATATGATTCCAATCGATTTAAACGTTTAAAAATAAATATAACACATACACATTTAACTGGAGACGATTATCAGGAAAACATTCCTACAATGCAACGTTTCCCATATCAATAATTCTACAATATTACAAGCTTTTAAATGTAAATTTAATATCCAGTTTTCACAAACAAACACTGGATACTAATGGAACACAAGATCTGTAAATTACCAAGTGTTTTTTTTATATCTTCAACATGATAATGAGGATGTAAGACTGATGTAGTTAAGAGAGCATTGCTTTTTACCCTTCATATGAAGATGTTATTAACCTGGGAATCCAGTCTGATTTTATTATATACCTATTTATTAAGCTAGTAAGTACTGAAGCATGTAACATTAGCATGTTTTAAAGTTCTGTAACTTATATTACAACTATTAAGGTTTTATGCATATAGACTCTCACAATGTAAACCACGCAACCTCAGTGCCAAGTGCTAAGTCGAATATCTGTAAGAGCATATGCTATTTGATTAAAATTCCCAATAAATCAAGGAGAGAAACGTACTTTGATATCCATTTAATTTAACAAGGAGAGAAACGTACTTTGATCTCCATTTAATTTAACAAGGAGAGAAACGTACTTTGGTATTCATCTAATTTAACAAGGAGAGAAATGTACTGTAATATTCATCTAATTTAACAATTATATGTGCGTATAATATTACACTTTTCTTTAAGTACCTTATAAATTGGGACTGACTCAACTTTCTTTTTGTTTGTTTTTCTTTCAAAATTAAAGTTTTTCTTGTTTATTTTTCACCAGCTCTCGCAATTTACATTGCGGATAAACTGGTGTATAGATTTTTAGGCAATTTTTAAAACTTAACTCAAAGTAATTAGCCTAGAAATTAATGGTTGTACTTTCTTGTAAATATTTTGTTTTGCTAAAATCGATTTTTCCCGTGTTTCTTAATATCCATAACTGCTTTTCGTTTTTAAGGATATATTAGCAAACCTAAGAAAACACAAAAACAAAGCAAACTTCTAATTATTCTAAGAAGGACGTTGAAAAACTTCTTTTATTTAAAAAATCGATGATGTTCGGGATAGCAATCACATTTAACAACAAACTCTCGTCACCATAGAACGTAAAACGTCGATAGCTAAACAGCAAGAAATCTTATTTTCTTCGTTTCCTACAAAGTATCATCTTTTACTCTTAAGAATTTCGCCAATGGTTTCACAAAGGAAGTAATTTACATATTCCTGAAGCTCAATTCCTATGATGTAAATACACATTTAGCGAGTTGTTTGATCATGCAGATTCGTGGCATTCTCTGGAGAACGAGAGACCATTAAGATAAAGATTGGAGCTGTTTTTAGAATTTTTAAATTTTATGAATGCGAATTAAGTTAGAAGTCAGACAAATTTATATGTTTCAAGTTAAAAAATAAATATTGTTTGTCTGGGCTCATTTTGCTGTCGGAGCATTGTTATGCAATTGATCAAAAACAACAACAAACAAACCTAAGAATTGTCAAACTTATTAACTGCTTGATCGATCAGATAATTGACATTTAAAGGTAAAAAGTGCTTGGAACTATTGGTGCACTTCCAGAAAAAAACCTCCAAATGTGTTTACGAAATGCACCATAATTTGTTTTTGATGACTGCGGTTGAAGTTAATGTCTAACTTAGTACCGGCATAAATACAATTATACATTCACCTATTATATCTTTGAATAATTGCGGTAAAATAAATGAAAGCAAAATCGTAATCTTTACACATATACTCAAAGAGAAAAAAAAACTCATCAACTCAATTCTACTTAGTACACATATTAACGTATCCACTCATTGCACAAACGCAATATTTAGCTGCGGCATAGTGCTCATAGAATAGCTCTGTGTTTCTCAATTTCAAACTTTTAGCTCATAGCTCCGTCATCTCTAAACCGATTGAGGTGTAATTACAGTTTTCAAGTCCGAAAGTCAAACCTTTTCGATTGATGTATTTGATCACGCCAAAGGTCTCTTAGATGAATTTACTTTAACCCCGACTAAAATAATTTTAATTTAAAGGTAGACTGGTAGAGATCCTAGTGAGGTCCACGCTTGATATTACTGGTGCACAAAATTATGTTCAATGAAGGGGAAAAAAAGATTCATAGATCAATTTACTCTAATTCTGCATACAATAATTTCAAGTACCGCAACTATTGAAGATTACCTTGTTGTTTTGAGTTGAAATCATTCCAATTGTGCATATTTCTGTTTAGGAATATCCTAATAGCTGTTCAACTCAGCTGTTTTAATTTAGACACTTTAAAATTATGTTATAAGCTGTTGACTTTCAGACGAAAACTGAGTGAGAAAATATATTAAAACTATATGTAGCGGGAGCTGTCTTGTTTCGTCATCTTTTGGTGTTCAATAATCATGAGAGAAAATTGAATTCATTTTGAAATACTAGGATGAGGTAGAAATATAGAACTTTAGTAGATGTTTTTATGTTCGGCATTATCAGTAATACAATCAAGAGAAACTGCTGAAAAATAAGTTCTATATTTGGATTGTGGGTTGAAAGGGTTACTGTATTTTAAACGCTGAGTTCTGAGCATCCTTAAAAATTATTTAGTTTCCTCCTTAATCTTAAATTATATTTTAATGTAATTTTAAACTCAGGTTTGTATTTCAGTTTTAATTATTTTTATACAATAATTGCCGTTTATCATGGTTGATTTTGTTATATACTTCCTGAATAATTACTACTCTTGTTTTTTCTTGTCTATAATTCATTGATGTCGTTAGTCCATTTAATAGACATTCTAAATTATTACCATTATTCGAAGTTCTCTTACTATATATAAAATGAATCATTACTATTCTAGGTTCTCTTAATTTATTTTATGATCCGTTATTGCTTTTAGTCCATTTACTGGAATCTTATTCATTATTACATTCATTAAAATAAATATTCTCTTTGCTTCAACACACATTGTTTTCTACTTATTATTTTTACATGGAACTGAGTTTAAGGTGTTTTGATTAATTGTCAATTAAATGCATTTTCACTGATATCACTACTTTTATTAATGTTACAACAGATTTGCTCTGAACAGGATTTTTGTTCATAAAGCGACATAATTTCTCACGTCGAAAGTTAGATAATTCTAAGAAAATGATTCATAACAAATGCAGTGGAAACGAAATCTTCATGAGATGCAGCACACGGAAAATTATCTTGTTAAGATAAATGCATCGCACTAATGGTATAAGACGTTAATAGCAGAAATAATTCTAGGCCAGAATTTCCTCATATGTTGAAAGAGGAACATTTAACTAAACTTTAAAGTTCCCAAGAAATCAAAGAGAATAACGTACTGTAATATCCGCCTGACGGATATTATTGACTTACTTTTTTATATAGTTTTTGAATAATTCTTGCTCTGAATTTCTTGCTAAGGTCTGTGACGGAACTCGAGATGTGTAAATTACCAAGTTCTGTTTGACGAAGAATGAGGACGTAAGGTTGACGTAGTTAACAGAGCATTACTTTTGAATCTTTATGAAAAACGTCTATAATTATCTTATGCACTTTCTGGATCGTTATTGCTCTGATTTTCTTGCTAAAGTCTATGATTCATTGACGTTTAACACTATTTCTATTGTGGAATACGTTTGGTTATTTTCACTTTACTACTTGAAAAAGTACTCTGCTATTTTCTGGTTGTGAACGTGTTTAGGTCAAAATTTGTAAAACGATGTTACCTGTGTAACTCATGACAATAATGTATTATGTTTCATTTACTAATACACTCTGTCGTGCCTTTTTAACCGTGTTACGATATCTTAATGTATGAGGGTGATAGTAATACATCTATAGTGTTGTCATAACAATAATGGTACGATATTTGACACCATTACACGTTCTGCAAATGATAATAAACGTTGACAGGATGTGCAACTACACTTATGTTAATGAAACGCTATCACTGTAAGTCCATAAATGATAGAGGAAGTCTTCTAAAGAATTAAACACAGGGGTTAATATATTAAAATACCCCTTCCTCATTCCATTTGTTTAAGAGAAAATGGCTTAACATAAATTTGTGAAAGAGACGCTCTGTGGCAGCCATCATGATACCATATAACATGTAACTCGTTAACTATGTAGTAATGACACTATTTCATGCGAGACCATTTTACAAAGAAGCATTTTATTCTAATTAGACACTATATGTTTGCTCAGAAATAATAGGAACTAACTCAGAAATATTAGAAAGAATGCTTAACTGAACAGTATTGTCAAGCGCAAAATTCATTACGTCAGAAACAAATGACTAGATACAACAAACCTTACTGATAAAATGTAAGGGTCAAGGAATGGTGAGTATAAATAACTGTAAAGTATTTCATGATGACGAGAAACCCACATGAAGTGAAAATGTATTCTACAGATGACTGGTATAGGTACTGAAACTTTAACTAAAATGAGGTACAGAACAACGTTTCGAACTTCTCGGATCATCTTTAGGTTAACAAAGAGAGTTTGCTACTGTCCGTTGCGGGGCACATGTCTTAGGGACGAGAGTATGAACTTGTAAGAGATTATAGGTGGCGTTGCAGATAGTTGTTAGGTTATTAATTAGTATAAGTATAAAGATATTCCTTTATATTGGCTTAATTTTGATTTTAGTTGCTGTATAAGTAGGGTTTCTTTTATTTTGCGCTTGTTTATATTTGTTGCTCTACTTAGTACCTGGGTGTTTATTTGATTTGCGGTGTTCAGAAACGTGCGAAACGTGTTCAGAAACGTATTTTTTTTGCTCTTTGAATCCGCTTTCCGTTCATCTGCTTGTTTCTTCAATATAGAAGTCGTGGCAGCTTTTGTATTGTATTTTATAAATAGTTTTGGTGTTATGTTTGTCAGTGTAGTTTTTACATAATATGTAATTTAATTTTGTGTCTGGTTTTGGAAAAAAAAATTGGTGTATACTAGAATGTTGTGTTTTGTTATACGATTTTTTCAAATGTTAGTCATTTTTTCGCTAATATCGGGAATATATAGTATGAAACAGTGTAAGGTTTTATAGTTTGTTGTTTCTTTGAATTTATTATTTGTTTGTTGTTGTGTTGCTGATATTCGTGTGTTTTGTTTCAACGTTTTTTTTTGAGGAAATTTGTTGATGTTGAAGTTAGTTTCGTGGCTGTGTTTATTTGGTTTCTTAATATGTTGAGTTTTTTGTCTTGTTTCATGTGTTGAGTCCGAGGGAATATATAATCCAATATGGGTGATTTTTCTGTGGATTTCTGTTTTGAATTGTGTTACGGTTCTTGTGATGTTGAGGTTAAGAAATGCTACTTGGTTATTTTCTCGTGTTCATAGGTGAACTTAATGTTAGGGTGTATTGAGTTAACGTGGTTAAAAAAACTAAGTTATATTCTGTAGATGTGAATCAAGCAGTTGTATCATCAACATATCTGTACCAGTATAGTGGTGAGTTTGAGACTGAATTGATCACTTGAGACTCAATCTGCGTCATGAAAATGTCGGTTAGAATTGGTGACACGGGATTATCCATACCTAAGCCATTTATTTGTAAGTAGTTTTGGTCATTGAACACAAAGCACAACATAACCATAGAAAACACCGACATGCAAAGTAGGGAAACAAACACGAACAAACGTAAAATCAAAAAAGCCCTACTTACAGAAGATCTCAAGCCAAAATTGAATGAATAAAAAGGAACATTTTATACCTATATTAATTAATAATCTAACTGCAACGCCATCTACAATCTCGTACTCCTTTACACTGTCGTCATTAAGACATATACCCCTCAACGGTCAGTTGCAAACTTTCTTTGTTAACATGAAGATGACATAAGAAGGTCGAAACATTGTTCTTATTTTATTTTAATTAAAGCTTTAATACCCATACCAGCCATCTTTAGAATACAACAGTAAATTAGATTTTTTTTAATATTCCCAGTGGTGCAAAATTTTATTGGAAAGTTCAGTTTTCCTACTACAGTTTGACAATAGAGAACAATTTACACAGCTTCCAATTTCCAATTTGTTTTATACAGTAAATCAAATACTTTCTGATATTTAGGTTTATATTTTGAAACTGATCACATTAACTATCGAGTAAATAACAGAAATTACACGAAAATTACAAATTAATGGCGGAATGAAGCTGTAATTTGAAATTCTCTCTTATTTATTTATGTAATAAAATTTTATCATATCATACAAAGCTGTTGTAATATGCAAGTAACTCAATAATTTTGGTAACTGGCATGACTTGGTGGTTAGGACAATTGACTCGCGATTTACAAATCACATGTTCGAATCTCTTCACTGAATATGCTCGCTCTTTTATTCGTGGAATCATTATAATGTGATGGCCTACTTCACTACTTACTGATTAATAAAACATTAACTAGTTGCCCTCTCTACAGCCTATCGCTTCAAAAATTAGTGATGGCTAGTTTCGATGGACGTTAAGTAGTTGTTCGCGAAATTCAACAGATACGCCATAATCCTGAAAAATATTCCAGAATAATTTTTTATCGATATTTGAACAATCTTCAGATATTATTTACTTCATAACTATAAAAAGTACAAAGTTACTTTCAAGATCTGAACCTTTCTCACTCTAATATCGTTTTAAACGTTTTAATGCATAATACTGACTGTAATGTATGATACAAACGCAAAAAAAAGACCCCGTAAAGGGCTTAGAAATTAAAATTTCCAAAATGAACGGCACATAATATGTATACTTGTGGGCTAAACGGCTAGATCAGATACTTCTGGGCTCAAACATAGCTATCCCTAACTTTGAATAGTTGACCCTTAGCGGGAGGTCAGCCAGCAAGAATATTACCGAATATCTGTTTAAATGGAATAATTAGAGCAATTTTCATAATGCGCCCACAACTAAGAAGATGGATCATGTTCACCTGTACTTTGTCTCGAACCTCAGATCATTTGATCTATCATCCAACACGATAATCCATGCGCGTTTCGAGGTTATGGAAAAGAAATGAAAATGATAGAGCTTAGGAAACTTTGAAAGTCTGCAAACGTACAGACCAATATAACATGCAATTTGTCCTACTATATATCTGGTGTAATTAACTGTTACTTCTGTTTTTATACACACACAAAATGTTCCTGCGTGATCCACGACTTTTTTAATACAAACAAAACATTCATATTTAAAAATACTCTGCACCGACTTTCTCATTTTATGTGCTTGTACAATTTGAGTGCTAAGATTTATATCTTTTATTGAATTGGACATCGTTCTTCAACGGTCACTTAGCTTATACACTGACTGGCCACTTTATCTGTACTCACAACTAAAACGGCTTTGAACATCTTTATCCTGTAATGTATTTCATTTGTTGAGAATCGTGGTCTGCAAGTCATTCACAGATGTTGGTAGAAGACTACGATGGTTAATGCGATGTTGTACCAAACATGTTTAATGAAACTGAGATCCAGTGATTGTACTAGTCAAGAACCATGAAGTCACCACAGTGATTGCACTAGTCAAGAACCATGAAGTCACCATTTCACGGATGCATTGTTGTTTGTTATCAGCGCTCTATCCACTGAAAAGAATCGAACTCCCAGATTCTAACATAGCAAATTCGGAAATTTAGCGCTCTCCCATCAGAGACCTACGGACATAAATGCTCTATAGCTTCATTATCAACTTGGAAGAACATGTGCTCATTGCAGTACAATGGAATGAACTTCATTGGAAACAATCTTCAGCTACATTCTGGATGATACTTAACCATTCATTAAGAGCATAAATAAGCCCAAACTCTACCACAAAAACGTCTCCTTTATTACTATATTATTTCTAGTTGTTTACTACGATGTATATAAATAATTATGCTACATCTCATGCATTTTTCTTTATATTTCTCAGTTTAATTTCAGTTCAGAGAAAATGGAACTCAACTCTAACCACACACTCTAGTCAGTTTGGCCCGGCATGGCCAGTTAGTTTAGTCGCTCGACTCGTAATCTGAGGGTCGCGGGTTTGAATCCCCCTCACACCTAACATGCTCGCCTTTTCAGCCGTTTGGACGTTATAGAGTGACGGTCAATTCCACTGCTTGTTGGTAAAAGAGTAGCCCAAGAATTGGCGATGAGAGGTGATGACTAGTTGCTTTCTCTCTAGTCTTACACTGCTAACTTAAGGACGGCTAGCGAAGATAGCCCTTGTGTAGCTTTGTGCGAAATTCAAAACAAACAAACAAACAAATCTAGTTAGTTAAGCCAGTTTTCACTTTAAGCAATATCAAAATCATAGTTTCCTGTTCACGCTTGAGGTGAGCTGTTTTTAGAATAATTTGCCAGCTGCCATATTATTGTTCGTTTCATGATACAGTTTCCAAGCTGCGATCGCTAGTAAAGAAAGTATTGAAATAGAACAAGTTCTGACTGTTGCATTTTACATGGTTGTTCAGTTAGTTAGATGTTATTTTACACAGACGAAGTCATCGTCTCACAACCATCTTATTCTAATAACTATCTAGGTCTCATATCTAACCAGTTATACTCCGTTAAAACAAACATTTTAAATTAGCTATTTCATCATGGATTTGCACATATCAACCAATATCGACGGAAAAAAAAAACATTTGTACAAAGCTCTCCAATTAAATGGTTATCCCATCAGTTTCATCCAAGCAAAGAAGAGAAAATTGCAGTTTTGTCTTTATATCAAAAGTTGTAAATTAAAAAACAAATTTGGAAACTGTAACTTCGAAGTGCATTTGATATTCGACAAGACATTAAGAATTGGCCTTGCAAAAATAACAAACCTGACGAGTAAAAATAAACTGATCAACCCTATTTACAAAATATCTTGTTTTTGTGTAAAAAAGCCTGCATATAGAACAAAGTAAAACTACTAAAAACCCCTATCACACCAAACATGCTCGCCCTTTCAGCAGTGGGGGCGTTAAAATGTGACAGTTAACTCCACTATTCGTTACTAAAAGAGTAGCCCAAGAATTGGCGATGGGTGGTGATGACTAGCTGCCTTCCCTTTAGTCTTAAACTGCTAAATTAGGAACGGCTAGCGCAGATAGCCCTTGTGTAGCTTTGCACGAAATTCAAACCAAACCAAACAAACTACTAAAAACTAGTCAAAGAACATCAAAAGGTGTCACTAGGTTTTTTTATCCGCCTTACATGAACACAGTTATATCATCGATTACATTATCAAATAGAACCAACTACAAATACTAGACACTGAAAAACAATGAAAACAGGAAAATTCACAGAAGCTTTGTACATAAGGACTTATTAACCAACTTTCAACCATGATTAAAACTATGGGTTTAACAACGTTTGGATCCTCTTCCTGTTACAACACAATGAAATCCATGTCCATATAGCTTATAGAGCTTTTGATTTTTAGAGCTTTTGTTTTTTAGAGCAAATGTACACAATTAATTATTTGGAATCTGTTGACAGTGGAGAAACAAACCCTCAATCTTGCGTTGTAAGTACGTAAGCTAGGCCCGGCATGGCCAAGCGTGTTAAGGCGTGCGACTCGTATTCTGAGGGTCGCGGGTTCGCATCCCCGTCGCACCAAACATGCTCGCCCTTTCAGCCGTGGGGGCGTTATAATGTGACGGTCAATCCCACTTGTCGTTCGTAAATGAGTAGCCCAAGAGTTGGCGGTGGGTGGTGATGACTAGCTGCCTTCCCTCTAGTCTTACACTGCTAAATTAGGGACGGCTAGCACAGATAGCCCTCGAGTAGCTATGTGCGAAATTCAAAAAACAAACAAAAACAAGTACGTAAGCTTATTGACGACTTACCAGAAGACCCTTTTTTTTTGGTGTTTTTTTTGGGAATTTCGCACAAAGCTACTCGAGGGCTATCTATGCTAGCAGTCCCTAATTTAGCAGTGTAAGACTAAAGGGAAGGCAGCTAGTCATCACCACCCACCGCCAACTCTTGGGCTACTCTTTTACCAACGAATAGTGGGATTGACCGTCACATTATAACGCCCCCACGGCTGGGAGGGCGAGCATGTTTAGCGCGACTCGGGCGTGAACCCGCGACCCTCAGATTACGAAGCGCACGCCTTAACGCGCTAGGCCATGCCGGGCCCCAGAAAACCCATATGTCTTGAAATCTTAGTCAGGTATGATGATGACGCAACACAGCTCAAACAACCTGAACAAATTGTACTAATGAATTTCAATGCTAGCAACCCGAAACGTCATTCAAAACTTCCTAAGCAAGTTCAGTCTGTTAACAACGTTCTTTATATATTTTTCATTCCACTGACAGTAATTAATGGTCACAGTTTCTCCTGGTAACAGAATATTCCAGTTGGGATTTTTACTGTTAATAGATCCTGATGACATTGGTCTAAGACCAGCCGGACAGAAAAAACGGGGTTAATAGCATTGCTCCTCCTGGAGAACCAACCCGTATTAATACTCTTTTAAGAATCATAAAGGCTCGTTTTTAATGGTTGATTCTCTTGTGTATTTTATAAATAATTATTAAACTGTTTTTTCTATGGTCTATGATTCATTGCTATCCTTATTCTATTTTAAAGATGGTCTGATTAATTACTATTTTCAGTCTATTTAATGGACTTTCTGAAGTAGTACCATTATTCCCAGTTTTCTTGCCATACTTAACAAATCGTTACTGTTCTTTGTTTTCTTATTTTATAGTACATTATTGTTTCTAGTTCATTTACTGGAAATTTATTTATTATTACGTTCTAATGTTATATTAATATGTTTTATCAAGTTGCCATATTTTAGTGAATGTTAATTTGTATTGACTTATTGGCAAGGCTAGCTAGGTTATATCTCTTGTAACTTGTATAATGTAGAAAAAAAAGTACTCGTCCACAGTGACTGGAAAAGTTTATGTTAATCTTTCAGTTTAACTTAAAACATGGACTTCGAAAAAAATTACTTGTGTTTCATTCTTGATTTCACTTAGAGCCAAAACTCGGATCTACTAATACCGTCCAGATCGAAAACTAATAATTTATATCTCTCAGTTATGCTAAAAACCGCTAAACAATAGCATATTGTAGATCTATATTTTTATTATTTTATTTAAGTTACGTCACATTTTAAAACATGGATGATAACGTGATTCATGTCTAACAATGCGGTGTATATAACTCTGGTTACACAGTACAATGTAGCATCAATATTACACATCTCTGTTCTCCCATCATTTCAAAAGTGAACATTAAACTTTACCTGCGTGTGCAGCTTTTCAAACTAGATACAAACACCACGTTTTGCAAAATATATAACAAGAACAATATCCAGTTTGATAAAGGTTAGCACGTGATATAAGAATGTTTAACAAATAACCTCTTCCTATATTATTTACACTCCAAGAAAGTATACTGGTATTAAAACAGTACAATCAAAATGCCAATAAGGCTCATTACTCTGAATCAATACAATAACAGTGTGATTATTCGTATCGAAAAATAAGGTTTAGGATAACAGCTTACACGATGAGTGTTAAAATAGATGATTTATAATTTAAATAAATCGAATACGAATTTGAGTTACTCACAACCCTATGTCGAACGATATTGTAATAAAACAACCACGATGAAAAACCTGACTTTAGTGTAAGAACTAATTCAGTAATTAAATCTGTCATAACAGGTATTTTACTTTCCTAATACTAAACATTTTAATACAGTTGGAAGTTTACACCAGCTTATGTAAACTTACCTGTGTAGTAAGTGAGAAAATCTTTGGCGTTGTCTTGTTGGAAGATTGAAGCAGCTTAGAGTGGAAGACATTTCTCTAAATGTTTCCACTAGAATGCGCTGCTCAATGCGATGAATCGCTGTGGTCAGAATTCTGACGGCTGTCCTAACTCTGTGTCGGTTGGCAGTAAAAGATCGAAGGCGGATGGCCAGTAGACCTGCTGGGTAACTATTAACTGGACCCTCTGTTATGTGGACAGACTGCTCTAACACAATCCATATCCACTCGCCACTCAACAAATTCAATTCTCCAGCGATTTTAAAGACTTTTTCGGCTAATTCTTTATCACAGTGTAGCAGAATTACACGACTAAAGCTTTTGACAACATCGCTAAGTCTGTTTAAAATTTCATCTTCGCTTAATTTTTTTTGAAGGCGAATAACAAGTAAAGGGCGCCACAGTGGACGCTTCATAAGGTTACCTAGGTGACGGACTAAAGAAGAACTCGTTTCGCTATCATCAGCAACTAAAATCACGTCATACCATTTACTAGAGTTTATTAGTTGGAAGACACCATCTGCTAGGTCCGTGACCACAGGATCTAGGCTCAGGTACATAGGGTTAACATCCTGAAATAACAGAAAAATTAAATGTAACATATTTTAAATAACAAGTATTACAAATCTTAAATGGTTGGTATTTTAACGTTTCTACACAACTATTGTACTCTAAATTCTATTGAATATTGTTTAAAGTACGAGTGATATACAATTGACACTTGAAATAAAAATAAACACGTTTACAAAGTTGTATATGTTCCTGTTTCAAAGAAATATATTGTAATCTTTCGTTTCCAAGTAAGTCGTGATCATACTAATGATTCACTTTTTGTTTTATAATTTTTGCATAAAGTTACACCAGGAGTATCAACGCATAGAATTCCCTAACATTGAACTCATAGGTTATGGAGAAGGTAACTAATCAACAACACCCCCCCTCTCCCACTAAGCCTACTCTTGTTCGGTCAAGTGATGTGATTTGAAAATGTGCCACAAAGAAGGTTTCTTATTGGATTGAAGAGTAATTGGAGGGAAGAAAGAAGAGGGTTGTTGTATATGGAGTCATTGAAACTGGAGTAATGTCACAAGAGGAATAACTCATGGCTTAGTCTTAGGATCTTTGTTCTTTTTGATTTACATCAATAACATAGATGAAGAAAAGGTCAATAAATTACTTGAATTTGATTATTGTATTAAGGTATTTGGTGTTGACGCCTGCGAGTTGGGCAAATATATATGGCAGATGGGTTTTAATCATAACAAATATAAAATAGATATGACATGTAGTTTATCATAATTTGAATTATAAGTATATTTTGGATGATAATAACCTTAACAGAAAGAAAGATATCTTGGTGTAATAGTTGATTAATCTCTTAAGCCATGCAAGCTGTATGTTGCTGCTAACAGCAGGACAAATAGGATTTTAGATTGTTTCTACATAAATATTAAATACATGTCTAAATAGTTATAGTTTTATTGTATAGATCACTTGTTAGGCCACATCTTTTTACACTATGTTCAGTTTTGTGGTCTTTGAGCTGTTGGAAATAGTTCAGAGGGGGGAAGAGGTACTAGAACAGTACGCTCCCTTCACCAGTGGCAAATCAGTACGTCTGCGCACTATAAACAATATAAACTATATATTGACAAAAAAAAAAACAGTTAAAGAGGATTTGATTGAGGTGTTTCGTACTTAATAGTGAGAATGGTAGAATTGAGGGACACAAATATAAATTTTGGCGGTACAGGAGTCATCGTCAGCTAAGACAGTTTTATTTTTCTAACAGGGTAGTTGGCATTTCCAACGAGTTGTCTTCATGTATTGTGGAGGCAGTAAATTTAAGTGAGTTTAAGAGAAAGCTTGATAATTACATGATTGATAAGGATTCGAGGTTTCATTATTCTTTTATATGCAATAGTTTTAGTTTGAAAGATAAGCCAGCCTAAATGAGCCAATACGCCCCTTATTGCCCCTAAACGACTCCAACGTGCGAAGCGAAATGTTATGGAAACAAATGCAAATGATCCGTAGTAATGATCTAATGACTAAATAGACATATTTGGTGTAACGATGAACGGAGATTATTTTACACAGGTGTAAACAACAATACAGTAATAAATCAGCCGCGTAATGCTGAGGAAAAGTATTTCTAGTAAGACGTAAGCCTAAATATTACTCGATATATGAATGATAAAGCTGACTATCCAGCTTCACCGATAAACCGCGAACAAAGAAATAACTAAGGCCTTTTGCCAAGTTAAACCGATTAATAACTAATACAGATAATTGTTAAATACTATATTCGTTTCGCCAAGTTCAAATAATATTCTATTCCGCATGTTCGTGCTATTAACTTTAACTCTCCATGTGTGTAATTATTTCGAAGTTTCTATTTATAGTTGGTATCTAACTGATGAAATAATGTATTCTACCCTTTATAAATAAGAACTTAAGAAGAAAAGTATGTTTAACTTTTTAGACTCGTTGCCAGCTCGAATTTTGGCTTTGATATTTCGGAAAATAATAATAATAACTGGGTACATAACAATGGGAAAGTCGGTGTGTGTACATCTTTATCCATTAATAGAGAAATAAAACGAAACACGTTTTTGGTTTGGATTATTTGGTTTCAGTTCGTTTCATTGATAAGTGTAGAACGGTGTTAAAATACTGAAGTACTGTACAAGTTTTCATCTGTATTTTTTCATATAAGATTTGGGCCCGGCATGGCCAAGCGTGTTAAGGCGTGTGACTCGTAATCTGAGGGTCGATGGTTCGCATCTCAGTCACGCCAAACATGCTCGCCCTGTCAGCCGTGGGGGCGTTATAATGTGACGGTCAATCCCACTATTCGTTGGTAAAAGAGTAGCCCAAGAGTTGGCGGTGGGTGGTGATGACTAGCTGCCTTTCCTCTAGTCTTACACTGCTAAATTAGGGACGGCTAGTGCAGATAGCCCTCGTGTAGCTTCTCGTGAAGTTCAAAACAAACAAATAAATCACGCGAGACTCTAGAACAGTGATGGCGAACCTTTTAGAGATTGCGTGCCTCAATTGTGACCCAAAATTATTTTGTCTATCCGAACGTGCCAGAATTTTCATAAAAATGACAGTTACTTTCCAATAAAAAAACGAGTTTTTGATGAGTATCTTTATTTTAAAAAAAGTCGAATTACAAAAGTTTCAATGAAACTAATAAATACCCTTGACTTAAAATTTGTATATTTTGTCTTGAATTTTATTAAATCAATGCGATCTCTGCTGTTGTGAACACTCGGATAACTTGTTAATTGATGGTTCATATTTTGTTGATTTGAGAGCAACACATGCAGCACTCAGTTCATCTGTAAGCTTGTTTCTTCTGTCTGATTTGATGAAATTCAAAGTTGAAAACAGCTGCTCACAAGCGTAAGATGATCCAAACAAAGTAAGAAGAGCTGTTACAAGTAATTTAATTGACTTAAAATTAGTTGGCAAAGAATTCCACACTTTAAAAATTTCATTTTCACAACTCTTTGCAACGTTTTCTTTCAAGATCCCTCCACACTCTATTTTCTCAAGTGTTTTACGCAGGGCACAGAATTTATTAGTCCAAGTATAGTTTTCCTGAAATTCTACCAGCTCCATTTCTAGAGTTTTCAAACCCAACCAGTGTAAACAGGAAAGATCGAGGTCTTCAAATTCAGTTTTATCGGGAAAGGTAAGAAAATACAAAGTTTTTTCTATCTTTCGAAACTGTATAAATCTGTTACTAAAATTCTCCTTCACTACCGCGATAATGCTTGAAAATTCTTTGGAGATTTCCTGTTTGCTTAAGGAACAGTCCGCAAATGTCGAGTTTTCTAAATGCATTTTCAGATTTGGAAAATATTTGAGTTCCCCACCTTCGATGTCTTTTTCAAAAACTTGCAATTTTCTCTCAAATGCCTTTATATCCCAGAACATTCTTTCTGCTGTTTTTCCTACTCCTTGTAGTTTTGTGTTCAGTGCATTGAAGTGTGATATAAAGTCTGTAAAGAACATGAGGTTATTAAGCCAAGCCACATCAGTGAGCTGTGGAAAGTCTTGTCCTTTTTCATGCATAAAAAATCTAATTTCGTTCAAGCAAGCAATAAATCTTTCCAGAAAACGTCCTCTACTCAACCATCGGACGTTGTTATACATAATTAAAGTACTATATTTTGCTTAAACCTCATCAAGAAGTGTTTGAAACTGACGAAAATGAAGCGCACGAGTCATAATGTAATTCACCATTTTTTGTAACATCTTTGAATATATCATCTAATTTTTTGCTACTTTCTTTCGCACAAAGAGCTTCTTGATGTATAATACAATGAAACTGAATGACTTGATGTCTTATTTTGTTCTCAAACAACTTTATGAAACCAGATGTTGACCCAACCATACATGGTGCTCTATCAATAGTGATCGAAACTGTCTTTTCGGGCTTAATACTTTGTGTCAAAAAATATTCCATCATAGCATTGTAAATATCTACTCCTTGTGTTCTTCCGGGTAAAGAAATCAGTTTCACCAGTTCTTCCCTCATGGAGTCACCAACAGCATAACGCAAAATTACTGCTAACCTTGCATGATTATTTATATCCGTACTCTCATTCAAACACATGGAGTAACAAGAAGCCTTTTGTAAATCAGTACTGAGTTGTTGATTGACATCATTTGCCATACGTAAGATACGATCTTTCACGGTATTTCTGCTAAGTGGTACCTCACAGATTCGTTATAAAATTTCACGTTTATTTGAAAAATCACTAAAAAGAGAATCACTTCCAGCTAACATAGTCGTTTTTATGAAATCTCCATCAGATAGAAACATACCATGTTTAGCGATACATAATGAAATTTGAAAGCTGGCCTTCGTCAAATGATTAGGTTTAGAAAGAAAGTTTCCAAGATTAAGACATTGAGAATTATATTTCCTCAGTTCGTTTGCAAGAAATTCCTCCTTTTCTGTTTCATCAAGTTCAGCAACATTTTTGTGGTTGGTTTCAAAATGCCGTTTGACACTTGAAGTACGACACACAACACTTTCACCACATAAAATACATAACGCTTTTCCGTTGCGTTCAATGGTTCCAAATAATTTTGTCCAATTTTCTTGAAATAATCGTCCACTATCCATTAGCTTTGCCTTCTTTGCATTCATTTTTGGTATAACTTAAACACACAAAAGTAAAGTTTAATGAAACAAACTTTTAAAAATTTACTTAAACAAAGAACAGTTAAATATTTAAACAAATTAAATTGGCCCGTTTCGTCAATGTACCTTTTATAATGCCATGATAATGTGGAGTGCAAAATTTAAAACTAAACACGATTGGTTGAAAATATTCTCAAGTTAATCAATAGTTTATAATGTTTTGCATTTTTAGCTGCATTTAGCTTGTATTATATTCAAATTTTCAATAAAATTACAAAGAATGATTTATGACAAGTTTCCTGTTTTTTGTATAATTCTTCATGACTGCAGAATAATAAGTAACCGATATAATTATTTATTCATATTGGTTGAAGACCAATACGAATAGATGTAATGACTTACGATGCCACCCCCGTCGTTCAAAAGGTTCGACATGCAACCTGTAGGGATAATATCCCTAATATATCCCTGGGATATATTATAGTATTAATCTAACCCGAAGTAGAGACAAGGGCTGAAGTTAAGGCGCATTAAACTGGGAACAACGATTTCCTAGGCTTTACCGATATCCAATCCTTCTCATCGATCATACCGGGAATATCCCTAGTTCTAGTGTTAGCTACACTTACGCGCATTGCCTCCTCTGCACCACGAGGAAGCCCTGAAAATCGAAGTACTTGAACCCTAGTGCTCTCAGGTCATGCCACCTCTCATAATTACCTAGCTCGCTACATACTTCTTAGCAAAGATGCGGGAATCCTATCACGTGCCAGCAATCGTGGCCTTGCGTGCCACCTCTGGCACGCGTGCCATAGGTTCGCCATCACTGCAGTCTAGAACGTTCATCAAAGTTTGTTTGGCAACAATGCTGTCAGTCACTAGAATTACATATACATCGAGCACATTGTTGAATTTTACGCTCAATAATCTTCTAAAAATCTAGAAAACATTTGGACATGTAAGAAAAAAGAAAACTATAATGAAACAAGAGCATTACTGAAATAAACGTATAATGGTAAACCCGTTATAATATATACATACATATATATGTGTCTGTTACTTGCTTTTTACAGTGTATATAACTCACATGATCCGTGATGTTACCTTCATTTAATAACTAAAAGCACAATCTAAAGTAAGATTTGGTATTTTCAACACGAAGGATATCTTACAGTCATATGGATGAAATGGCCAGGTGAAAATGTCTTATAATTCAGGTATTGACGTCCTTAATTTTGAACGCTTGATCAGAGAGAAGATAGCCAGTAGGCAATTTTAGTTTGCTCAATTCTTTGTACTCGGTAAAGAATAACTGCTACTTTTATAATACACCCTCAGCTGAAAGCGCTAACATGCTAACCACTAAGTTACACCATTTGGTAATATAAGTTGATATTAGCGTATTTCAACCATTAACTTTCTGGTTTTGATCAGTTATCTGACTAAAGATCTTATACATATGCAAATATACACTTGTTAAACATACACATAAACAGAAACCGCTAAATAATTTTTTTCCCTAATAAGAGTAAAAATTCTCTGTATATAGTATTGTACAAGGTGTAAAAATGTAGTTCTTAACTACTTTAAAAATGGAAGAAAGAAATCAAAGTTAAAAACAAACGAGTTTCTTAACCTTTCACCGTACAAGTTGCTTGGATTGTGTTTGCCCAAATCAGTACGTGCGGTAAAATGTTTTTAAAGGTTAATTAATTCTTGCATAGCCATGATCTATAATGATCACCATTTTCCAGCCACCATTTGATTTTCACAATCAATCATGCTGTTTTAATATGAAAACAGATAAGTTCATACATTATTAACTTATGTATTAACGAAATTAATCAAGCGATATGTACAGCCTTAATTACAAAATCAAACGTATGTTGAACGATACAAACATTTATGAAAGCTAATTAAGTGTCATGGAAATAATTTGCCAACTAGTAAATATATAAACCCATATCGTGTAGTAGCACATGAAATTCGAAATGGATGCACAGTCTTATCACACTGTTATTACCACTCACGCGTGTAAAACTATAAGAAACGTTGTAATATCAGATATTGATATACAGATGAAATTTACATATGTAATCATATTTATAAACATGTTACAAAAGGAAAGTTGTATCATTTATTTCCTTTTCATGCAGTCAGTTAATGGTTGGTAATTCTGAACAGTTGAAGTCACGAGTCTTGAAGAAACATACATAGTAACTATTAATTATTCAGAGTGTTGTTCTGATGTTCGTTGAGCACAGTGGAGAAAAATGAGGAGACTAGCTGTGACTAAGCAGGTTGAATCATTTCTCTTAAAACGTTAATATTTTTAAAATTCAGCTGTATGTGAATGAACTAACTTGAATTATTACTTTTTATGTAAGAGTGGTTATTCGCTCAGTGGTTATCATACGAATATTATTACACCCCTCGTATGAAAGCAGTCTCTATAAAAAATAGAGATAAGAGAGTCAAAATAAATTTATTACAGGTTTATTCATACACTAAGTAAAGCTGGAAGGAATCTTCATGCATGTTAATAGATGTTTTAAAATCTAAATAAACTAGTAAAACAAAAACCAACGAATGAACTCCTCACGAAACGTATTTGACATAGTCCACACTCTCAAACTCTTTTTAAAACTGAGGTACTAATTCTTTCTACTCGTTTGTCAATCCAATACTATAAATAATGGTGTGATACGGACCGTTGCACCTATCGTACTCGTATTTCTATGAGTATCAGTATCAGCAATTTTCCAGTTGGGACATGTTCTGTATATTTCTCTTTTAAAAGATTTTTTTGTATATACACACATGAGGAAAAAAAAAAAGAGCGACATTGTCCTTGGATCAGCGATGTTGAAAATACAGTTTATATATACACCATGTAAACATTGTAACAATGACGACTGGATTTAGTCGAGAGAAACCATGACTGACAGAAATCTTTGGACATAGCGGTTGTTGTTATAACGGTTACATTTTTACTCCAGGAAAAATAACACATACACATTCTTAAAGGTGGAGGTTTAGTTAGTATTTTAACAACCTGACATGTTTACAATATTTTAAAACGTTAATTGACAATAATTTTGGTAACAAAAACGCATACGAAAAATGAAACTTGCACTAGCTAAAAATTAATTCTACCTACAAAATGTTCTAAAATCCAGAAGTTTCTCTTTGACGGCTTTAAAAGTATTTATGTTTCAGATTAGGTTGAATATTCCGGTTGTGCAACAAGTCAGTTTGGAAATATTACTGATATCTTATCCAAGTAAACAGATAACAAAACTTTCGACAATAAGGCTGATTCAGGAAGAGTTATATAGAAAATAAGTTTGTTTTGAATTTCGCGCAAAGCTGCTCGAGGGCTATCTGCGCTAGCCGTCCCTAACTTAGCAGAGTAAGACTAGAGGGAAGGCAGCTAGTCATCACCACCCACCGCCAACTCTTGGACTACTCTTTTACCAACGAATAGTGGGATTGACCGTAACATTATAACGCCCCCACGGCTAAAAGAGCGAACATGTTTAGTGCAACTGGGGTTCAAACCCGCGACCCTCAGATTACGAGTCGACCGCCTTAACCCACCTGGCCATGCTGGGCCCTAGAAAATAAGTATAACATGGACAGCAAGAGAAAAGCATGCAAACACATCTATAAACAAATTCTATGTATATAAAGTTGTAGTACATTTTCAAAACTGGCTGGTTTTTAACTGTTTGCACTCAAACTGACTGTTGGGGTTGAAAAGACTTTTCACGAAAATATGACAGTGAGAATTATATTGTATACAATTGGACTCTTTACCTGACTTGAAAATGTAGAATCCTATAATCAATCTATGGTACAAATAGAGTTCCAACTCATATTAAGTTTATCTGTGTCACCTATTAAAATGGACTTTTTCCTCCCAAGAGAATGGCCACAGATATAGGACGTGTACAAGTTTCTATGAGACAGCTAAAAGTATTACTATGTGTTTTTATGTCTTTCAGAAATTTGGCTACGAATAGTATTATAACTAAATGTAAAACATCTGTATGAAAATTAAATATATATATATATAGTCCTGAAGGGGTGAAAACTATGGGTTATTTTCAACCGAAAATTGAAAAATATTTTTGCTGCATAATGATAAGGCTTAACTGTTAATGCATCACAGTCTGAAATTCCAATGTGGGCGACTTCATATTCACGTGGGCCGGCATGGCCAAGCGTGTTAAGGCGTGCGACTCGTAATCTGAGAGTCGTGGGTTCGCATACCCGTTGCGCCAAACATGCTCGCCCTTTCAGCTGTGGGGGCGTTATAACGTAAAGGTCAATCTCACTTGTCGTTGGTAAAAGAGTAGCCCAAGAGTTGGCGGTGGGTGATGATGGCTAGCTGCCTTCCTTCTAGTCTTACACTGCTAAATTAGGGACGGCTAGCACAAATAGCCCTCGAGTAGCTTTGTGCGAAATTCAAGAAAACAAACAAACATATTCACGTGTGTTTTAGCTTAATGTTAACATTACTCAATATAAATATATAGTCTAAAATTAGAAAATTCAAGAAATTCTACTTGAGATAAATACAAAAAATATCGATACCAAGTGTTGAAGAAAGCCTTATTTCTTCTGATTTTTGGAGATATATTTACATTGAAATAGTTATAACGATAAAGATCTTCACATTTGAATAGCCTCAAAAATTTTTTATCTTTATACTAGTCCTTGAAAATTGAAAAGTAAATAGTTAAATAAAAACTATATTCTGACAGTGCTTCTTCTTTCTAAAACTTCTCAGTCAACAAAATAGATATATGTTTCAAATAAAATTAATTTAGAGTAAACCAAACTTTGATTCTTCGTTTTGAGCGAAATTCTATTACGCAGAAATAAAATATTAAGTATACAAAACGTGATTTCCTCTGTATAAAGGCTGTATTGTATTCTTACCGAATAAAATAAGTTATTTTCTGTTCACATGCAATACCTCTAAAAGTAAAAGAACCAAGAATAATAGGAGGTTCTATTCTTATCTTTACTTTACATTTTTCTTTATTCTATGTTTGGTACTCAAAACTTTGAAAGTTGCGTGAAATTTGTCTAAAGTTGATATTATTTTGTGCTGAAAATAAAGGTTCATGTCCCTTCTGTTTTCACTTCAAAAATGAAGGTTCATGTCCCTTCTGTTTTTACTTCAAAAATAAAGGTTCATGTCCCTTCTGTTTTCACTTCAAAAATAAAGGTTCGTGTCCTTTCTGTTTTCACTTAAAAATGAAGGTTCATGTCCCTTCTGTTTTCACTTCAAAAATAAAGGTTCATGTCCTTTCTGTTTTCACTTCAAAAATGAAGGTTTATGTCCTTTCTGTTTTCACTTCAAAAATCAAGTTAGATTTATTATTTTCTCTGAATATGATGCAGGCTATAAAAGTAAGATATGAGTGTGTGGTAGAGCTTCTTTCACGGAATAATAGCTACTTTTGAATTAACTCACCCGAGCAGCTGATTCAACTGTATAAAGAATATAAAACATGTTCATAAAGTGCCTGGGAAGGTTAGTTTGTCTATCTTATCTCTTCTTAAGAAATAGTTAAATAGATAAGTAATATTGTGTACAAATTATAATTGATCATGAGGTCTTTTAACGTCTCGTTGTTACAAGTATCTTGAAAACAGCAAGATTTAATCTAGAAGAAATAGATTAAACACGCGGTTAGAGTATATAGCCATATATGACAATCATATCAGATTCCTTCTTTACTTATTAACGGAATATAATTTCATGAAACAGAATTATAGTTAACTAACTTAGTTTAAGATAGTTTGAAGAAAATGTGTTAACTTATACGTACTAAAGTTATAATTTGCTAAAATAATAAATGACAAGGAATATTAAAATAGGTACAAACTTAAAAACATTTTAATTAAGATCAATATACGACCACTAAATGGTCTGGCATGGCCAGGTGGTTAAGGCACTCGACTCGTAATGTGAGAGTCACACCAAACATGCCCGTACTTTCAGCTGTGACGGTCAGTTGCACTATTCATTGGTAAAATATTAGCCCAGGAGTTGGTAGTGGGTGGTGATGACTAGCTGCCTTCCCTCTAGTCTTACACTGCAAAATTAACAGTACGGCTAGCGCAGATAGCCCTCGTGTAGTTTTGCTCGAAATTCAAAAACAAAGAAACAGAACAAGGACCACTAAAAAGTTGACTCTACATGTTTCGATGCTGCAACTTAATCTTCAGGAGTGAGTGGACTGGAACAGTCGTGACTTGTTTATATTGTTGTGTTTGCTTGATAATTTGTTGTTTTAATTGTTTAATGGGTACTTGCTGGCCTAAAATTAGCGTACTCGAACTATACATTTGCGAAATTCAGTTTGCCTCCCACTTCTACAAAAAAAAACAAAAAACAACTCAGTCTACACACTGGAGTCGTGAGTGTACTAAAAGAGTGACAGTCAAGTTCCACTTTTCGATCAGATAAGAGTAGTTCAAGAAAATGCGGTGAATTTTGTTCACTATCTTCCATCCTTCTAGTCTGTAACAACAGATAACATACACTTTGAACGTTTTCCTGTCCATTTATCTTGTGTTTTACGTTAATAGCGAAACGATACACAGAAAAGTCTATAGTTTCACTGAAATTAAACTTAGTTGAACTTCAATTAAATAAATTCTGAAAAAAAAGATATGATTTATTACAACTACACAAACATGTACTACGAAACTCCGTTCATATATTTGAAACAAAACCTTTTTGATTAGGAATTCATAATTTTGGAATTTGTTATTGACCTATTGAAAATATACTATCATATAGTTCTGTTTTATTCTAGTTTATGTTAGAAGCTAAGCCATATATTAATAAAAAAAGATAGAAGCAAATCGATTACAATTTACAGTAATAGATCTTTGCATAATTTGACTAGCAACCTTTAAATAATAAATAGTTCACTCCTTTTGTAAGCTAATATTCGGCATCGAGTCTTTCGTATTTTTACGTACGAGTCTTTCTTAAGTGAGCGTACAGTATCGACTCTTTCTTATGTCAATGTACCTTATCGAGTCATGGCTATGTTAACGCGTTTCGTATCTTAAGATTCTATATCTAATATTTCCCGTGTTAATATATTGTTGTCTTTCCTTGTCTGATGAGGTAACACATCTTCCACTTTAACAAATAAATTTACCTAACCTGTCTTGACGAGTTAGAATATTTATTTTTTATGTTACTGACGTAGCAAAAATTTCTTTCTTACTTTAACGTGCTAGAGAATTGTTTGTTTTTACGTTGAAGTAAGTTTATGTTAACGCGAAAAAAAAAAATGAACTCCAAATGGTACCAGTATACATCTTACCTTTAAATATTTTAGGCCGAATTAACAACATAGCACTTTTAGCAAGCAAAGTAGTAGCTTATGTCACATTATCTTATTTTGATAATGTTTTTCATTAATTTCCATCCATGAAATCACGGCACAGACTGATTTACTATATGCCTAGTTTTTATAACAGGAAAATCTTAACACACTTAGAAAATGTGTTAAACATTTACGTGTCTAAACTATACAGTCCCTTAAGTATAACAAACGGTCAGTGAGGGGAACACACCAATTATTTTAGTAGTAAAATCTGTTATATGGAACCATCCAACCACTCACATATCTACCAAATCATATATTTTACAGCATTTATATAATTTATATAATTGCAGAGTATCAATTACAAATATAGGACCAACAAAGAAGCGTATAGATGAGTTTGCTATAAAATTTGCAACAAAGGTGCCTCGCTTTTTGTTATATCCTCACGTAATTTTGTAATTATACTAAAAAGAATTAGCCATTTCAGAAATGGCAGCACGGCTACATCAACAATTCTGCACCGTTAATGAGTGGATACTCATTTTTATAACGATATATTTATTTTTACATCTGTTTTAAGTCGACAGTATCCTTGTTTTAAGTGCACAGAATGAGACTATATATATCTGTCTGAGAAAAATGTTAAGACTAAAACTAACAAAATAATTTTAAATTGTGCAGTTTAAAAAGAAACACAGTTTGTTACTGTACATAATGAAGAAAAACAAACTCAAAACGTGTGTTTTGAAGTGTGTGGATCAGTCATGTTTATATATCTTTATGCTGTAACTATGAGTTTTAAATCTTACAAGAGGAAGACACTGGTATCATAGAATGGTGTCAGTTGCCGAAATCTAATGTTAAATTCATGTAAGACATTCACAAAAATGGAGCTATAAGTAAGAAACAGTAGGCTACGATTTTTAAAATGAAACAAACTAATAGATTTATGAAGAACCAATTAGCTAAATTTATGTTGGTTCAACGCCGGCTTCAAATTACTAATCTTCAGAACTCATTAGTTGTTGTTCACCACCATCTACTAAGTCTGATAAAACTTCAGCACTGGTAGCGAAATTGCATTAGATTATTTTAACCGCAATAGACACATTACCAGGTGTTATTGGAGTATTTTTTCTTACATGAGTGTGCAATAATATGGTGGTGAATTCTACATATTCAAGCGCTAAGCAAAGACACGTGAGTATTTATTTATTCACAGGAATGATATAATGAGGGGGGTACAGGAAGCTGTAATGGAGTTTTGCGGATTTGGGGAAAATAAATCCTGCGATAGGAATCCATGTAGATGACGGCTGAGTGGCCCTGGCTTTGAATATCAGCAAAATAATAAATGATCCAAGATATACCATCCTGCTGAATTGGAGCCACGAGGAAAGGCGTGTGTTTTATATTCATAAAATGGTCAAAGACCAGAAACTTGTCAATTTGAAACGTGTAACGCTACTTAAGAAACAATTTTAGAAAACAGAAGCCTACTAACTTACGGCACATCTGGGAGATTGTACGGCGAACGCAGAAGAACGGTAGCCAATCCGAAAACTGCTAGCATCTTAACAATGTTATCATATAGCTAAGGCAACAACAGAACTTATTATATGCATACACAGATAAATACATATATAGGCTTATGCATACATACATGACAACATGCATGCATAAAAACAAGTACACATTAACGTAATATTTTTGCAGTATACTGATATATATATATATATATATATATTAAGAATATATTTTAACTATACATAAATATATGCACACTCCACAGCAAAAGAAAAATACTTTCATTGTGTAGGTTTATATTCATATCGCTTACTTTCATCTACTTGTTAACACAAGTTACTCGACTTAAAACTTTACAGTATAGTTCCAGTATTTTCTTCAAAATGTGCTAATCATTTTCAACCTATTAATGTTATAATAATAACATGCACAGAAAGAAACTTCACTCTATAACAAATGTTTCCAATCAGTCTCTTGAAATATTTATATAACTTTCAGTTGAGCCCCTTACGTTAGCGATACTTTCATGAATATTTTACTTTATTCATGGTGTGATAAAATCATTAATTTCTTTGATGTAAAACAATCATCCTGTCTGGTATATCGTGAAAGATTTGAGCTCTGAAC
Source organism: Tachypleus tridentatus (assembly GCF_004210375.1). NCBI lineage: Eukaryota > Metazoa > Arthropoda > Merostomata > Xiphosura > Limulidae > Tachypleus > Tachypleus tridentatus. The sequence continues at coordinate 63,357,018 of NC_134828.1, read as the reverse complement.
ATTTATTAGTTTTTCACTCAACATAAATTGAGTCATAACTTAAGAATTAAATGTTTCATGTGACAACTCGTATGACATGTATGAAATATTCAGTTGTCATGGTTAATATCATTTACAGTGACTGTAAAGTCTCAGGTGACCTGAGACTTGTAAATAATTACTACCTTTGGCCTGTTAATCACATAATAATTAATAACTATTTTTTATTCTAAATATCGACCGCCAATTCCCTGTCATCTTTATGGAAGTTCTTAAAATAAATAGAGTCTGTGTTGATAGTGCCCAGGATTCGAACCTGTATGTATAGATAACGAACTAGCCTTTCACCAAGAATATCCAAGAACGAATCTCTAACAAACTCGTTAGTTCTCAATTTAATAACTGAAAGTGCGAAGAGGTCTCAACGGTATCTCGAATCGTCTCGAACCTTCGACTCATTGAATAGCAGTCCCATACGTTAACCAGTAAATTATGTCCAGTCTAGAATTTTCAGAGGAAGTACATTTACAGGGACTGGTTACAGTTAAAAGAATTAAGTAGAATAATTATTAATTATTTTATATTCTTCGGTTCGTCTTCTAAATTGGTGTGTTGATTGTTTTTTTGTATTTTTGTCAATCGAGAAATATACGTATAAACACCAAAACAAAGGTCAGACGTTTTCAACCATGATGCTACAAGAATCATAAGAGACAAGAACAATTCGTGAAGGATGAAATAGATTGTAGCAACTTGATCCAGAATTCTAAATAAAACTGGAGTTGTAGACTGATAGAGAAACACGAAAGTTTAGAGCCTATAAAATAGTTTTAAAGTAATCATGTAATGTTATTATATACATAGACAAAGAGGCTTAGCTCTTAAATTTTATATCAGTGAAATAAATACTTTTTTCAGAAAAATGACAAGTGGTTGATGGTTATAAGAGCAGTACTTTTATGACACTCCACACGTAATAAAAACAAACAAACAGACAAAAATACAATAATATAAGCTAAATATACGACAAGTGATTTAAAATACCGTAATTCAAATTTACAGTTAAGGGTAACATAAAGCAATCGACTCGCATTCTGAGGGTCGCAGAATCGAATCCCATCACCGAACATGTTTGCCCTTTCAACTATCTTGGTATTATAATGTGACGGTGAATACATGTATTTGTTTGTAAAAAGTAGCCTAAGAATTGGCAGCGAGTTGTATTGACTTGCTGTCTTCCCTCTTGTTCATTACTTCAAAATTAGGTACGACTAGTGAAGATAGTCTTTGAGTATCTTTACTAAGTTTTTTTAAACTGGAATAACTTTGTTGTAATAAAGAAGCAACTGTATTTTACTCTAACTGAATTATTTGTTACTTGTTACATTAACTGAAATTCAAACTCAGCAGGAAATATACGACGTAGCAGATCACTTTGTGGAACACGTGGGCTGATCGGCCAGGCCAGAGATACTTGAGATCCAGGCATAGCCATTTATAATTTAGAATTGCTGGTCAGAGAGAGAACACGGCTATTCAGTAGCACTCGTCGAATGACCTGCTTCTTTTGACCAGTTAGCGGTATTGTTTATTTTCTTGTCAAGGGCAAAGATCCATAATAGGATATCTGTGCTCTGCCCACTGTAGGTATCGAAACCTAGTGAAAACCCATTTTTGGCGTCATATAGCCCATAGATTTAACGCTCAGCCACAGGAGTAGTGGTGGAGAAATTGTTCCCATAATTTAAACGGCTAAACGGCTGATTACGCGGAACTTAGCCAGCAATACATCGCATCAAACCTTGAACCATTCGATACGCAGCATGACACGACCACGCCCTATTCAGAATTTGTTTTAGATGTTTTTCTAACGTTTTGTACAGAAGGTTAAAGATTAATATGTGTAAATAACATACAGTATAAAACTGGTGAACTATTTATTATCTTTGTTATATTCAATCCTCCATAGATTTGTTTTCTGTTGTTATTTGAATATATTTATATTCCTGTGTGTTATTTTCAAGGTATTTCCCTGAAACCTATTTATGATATTTCAATCTTATCTGGTGTCCTGGATACAATAAAAATACTCTTGCATAAATTCTATTCTGCCTTTCCTGTTTTACAGCTAAGAAGCTAAAAGCTAATACTGGAAAGAAAGTTCGATCTATATTTCAGCAATGCTAACATTATCAACGTAAGTAATTTTTGATCTTTTAACTACAAAACTTTTACAAACTTTAGGTACAGAGCATATACACGTGCCACTTTGATTGATGTGGTGACAGTCAAGTGGGTGGTGTTCATACTAAAACTGGCAAAAGGAGCTCAAGCTGATGGATCACGTATCACGGGCGACGTATAATACAACTTGCATTCAGACTGGATTGATTGGTTGGTTGGATGATTGTTTTGGAATTTCGCGCAAAGCTACACGAGGGCTATCTGGACTAGCCGTCCCTAATTTAGCAGTGTAAGACTAGAAGGAAGGCAGCTAGTCATCACCATCCACCGCTACTTTGGGATACTTTTTTATCAACAAATAGTGGGGTTGACAGCATATTATAACGTTACCAGGGCTGAAAGAGCGAGTATGTTTGGTTTGACGGAGATTTGAATCCGCAACTCTCGGATTACGAATTGAGCGCCTTAACCACCGGGTCATTTCAGGCTAGAAACGCAAAGTGAACCAAGCGGATTATAGCTTAGAATAAACGTAATTTTCAAAATTTTTCATATAATTAAAGTTATGTTTTATATTAAATATATTAATGTAGATTTGAATATTGTTTCTAGCATTTCAGTAACTAGAACTCATATGTAAATAACATCAATATATTTTTAACGATAATTGTTTTATTATCATTTGTATTGGTTGCAAATTAACGAAACTCCGCGATGTAACATTTCGACTATAAGAATAAGTTAAAAGAAGGCAAATACACTGACATCTTAACTGTATATTCAAATTTGTGTACGTATAAGGAATGTGGGTGCCGAAGGTGAAGGTCCATACTTAGCGTGTCCGAACTGTGATTCCGAGGGTTCGTGGTTCGCATTCCGCTGCAGCAAAACTCATTTTGTACTTTAAGGCTTACTATGAGTGTATTATAAGGTTGACGCACTATCTGGTAGCTCTTCCATTCTATCAGTTAAAAATTAAGAACAAATATGCACAAATAGCCCTTACAACTTAGCATGAACATTCTGAAGAAAAAGAAAGAGAAAAGAAAGACTGTCCTGAAAAATGTTTGGTAACAAACGAACTTGTTTTGTCTTTACTGAGTGTTGTTCAATATTTAATTACTTCACAAATCATTGACTATAAATGTTTTATTTTGTTTTGTTAAGTTTAGATTTTTCTTCAGGCCTTTTTTGGAATTTGTATTATTTTTATGTTTCTTAGTTCTACTTTATTTCATTATCAAACACGATATTTATTATCCTGTATTTTAACAGGATTCTCATCTATTCCCGTTTCTTCAGTTTTGTCTTTGATAGGAATTATTTTTTAGACTATAATTGAAATATCTGGTTTTTAATGGATAGACAGATAGATATTTATCTGTCTATCCATTAAAAACCAGATATTTCAATTATATTGTAAAAAATAATTCCTATCAAAGACAAAATGAAAATAAATATCTTTTTTACATAAGCAAGTGTATGTTCGAAAGAACATGTTTCAGGTTACGTGTTGACATAAGAAAGAGCTACAATTAACCTTTGATTTTTTAACTAGTTTTCTTGCAACCATGAAAGTTTTTATTTTTATATTTTGTATTGTAGAAGAAAAATAAATAAAACACAAGTGACACATTATATAGACCGCATTAGTATGACTTGGTAATACTCTTTTTAATGGTTTACATAATATAATGTACCGGCATTGGTCAATGAAAGGTTCATATGATAACAAGATTTCTGTTTACTGATGTTACCAGAGTAAATTACTTCCCCTTTTGACTAGAAGTTAATAGTGTATATAAGGAGCTTGGAGACATGATATGCCCTATGATCTGAGTATTTCTCTAAAAAATATTAACAACAATAACGTTAAAAGTATTTAATACTTCCTTTTTTTCACCCTGATTTCAGACTTTATGAAAGGTATGATAAATGTGAAGTGACGTTTTGGTAATATCCGTGACATATATATATATATTTAATTCCAAAATTGATGAATTGTGTTTATGTTTCTTCCATTACAAGTTCCAGAGTTTTTAAATGTAACGTCTTCTTCAATGGCTTACCAGACATATTTCCTGTTGTAACTTAAAAATGCTAAGTAAAGTACATCTGTGACCAATTTTGATGAAGAAAACAAACATTTCAAAACTTCACTTTAAAGCAGTAGTGAAAGACAGGATTAGAGAAATGTTAAGGAATTTGATTGAATCTGGCATATTTACCAGCAAATAGTGGCAATGACCGTAACATTATAACGCCCCCACGGCTGAAAGGGCGAGCATGTTTGGCGCGATGGGGATGCGAATCCGCGACCTTCAGGATTACGAGTCGAACGCCTTAACCCACCTAGCCATGCCGGGCCCAAAGTGATTGTTAAATGCAAAGAATTCACATTTTATTTAAAACCCAATGGTCTCGGGTGTTACTTGATATTTTTACAATACAAGTGATTTTTGTCAAGGAAATTTTGTACTTTGAATGTCATAGCAGCAAGTAATGAGCTGCCAGAAAACGTTAATATCTTCACAGAAAAGTCATTAGCACTCGAAGTAAAGTGTGAAAGAATCTCAACAAGTATAGCAAAATCAAGAAAGAAACATTATGAGAAATTGAGATGAAATAGAAACGCAATCATCCAAGTTTGTGTGGTAGGAATCAATAAATGTTACAATTGTTAAAATGTGATTTATATCAATACTTAGCTTAGAAGTTTAGTATTTGTGCAGCAACAGTGCAACGCTTCAGTTATGTGTCAAATGTATTACTGTCTTTCTTTTTTACAACAGGTCACGTTACGTTCTTCTGATGAATTAAGGAGTGCAGTCCAAATAGGTCTCAGTAAGTGAAAGCTATGCCATTAAAGACAGAATCATTAGTTAGACACACACATTCACTTTAGTTATATTGTCGTTGTTCAACGTGGAAAAGGTAGCTTGGCAACACGTAAGTAATATAAACTGCAGCGCACCCTACTAAAGAGTTATAATTATTATTATTTATACACAGGGACAGAGAGAAAACAGATATTTAATCAAAAGAAATTGTTTGCAAAGAGTCTAGGAAGATAGTACGGACTTCAAATTATCGAAATTTGAAGAAGTTATGTTTTAATTCATAGTTATTTTTAATATGTATGATAATAATTATTACGTTATATTCCATATTGTAAAACTATTTTCAACTTCTAACTTCTCACCAAGCAAGAACTTAAAGACAATTCTTAACAAAAAAGACATCAAATTTCAACATAAAAATGCGTAATATTTATAAAATGCTTCGAGCTTCTCGTATACGTGTGCGTGTATGCGTGAGAATTTTATTTTTAAAACCTGTCAAAGGCGAAATCGCACGGGACCAAGTAAAATTTTCGGTTTAAGCACTTTTTCCGGCTTAGACAGTGAATATGTATTTCTTTAATCATGTATATAATTTTTGAGCGGAACGTTATATTCACTTGACTTGAAGGAAGTGAGACGTTTGTAAATAAGTTATAATTAATGTTTATGCTTGATTTCCTAGAATAAGAACAAAAATATACATAAGTACACTGAATCTTAATCAAATTTCTTTGAAGAAAGGGTCCCATTTTAATTGTTTCGTGTTTTTTTTAAATTAACTTTCTTATGTGGTTAAAGCTAATTCTACGGCCTTTTCATCAAGCTCGTTTTCCCCCTTCATTTTTGCATATAATTTGATATCGTTAACATAACTTAACACTTGCGATGAAGTAAGAATTTCTGTTTCCTCACTATCTTTTCCTAACCCGGCATGGCCAGGTGAGTTAAGGCGCTCGACTCTTAATCCGAAGGTCGCGGATTCGAATCCCCGTCGCACCAAACATACTTGCCCTTTCAGCCGTGGGGAGGGGGGGAATATAATGTTTCATTGGTGAAAGAGTTGGCAGTAGGTGATGATGACCAGCTGCCTTCCCTCTCGTCTTACGCTGCAAAATTAGGGACGGTTAGCGCAGATAGCCTTCCTGTAGCTTTGCCCGAAATTCCAAAACAAGCACTATTTTTCCCGTTTTGTTACTTTTCTGAATCTCTCACACTGCTACCATCTTGCGATTCTATTATAGATTTTAAATCAATTTCATTCAAGGCGCTCAAGTTGTAATTAAGGGTCGCGGTTTGAAACCCCGTCACATTAAACATGCTCGCCCTTTCAGCCGTGGTAGTGTTATAATTTTCGGTCAATCACACTGTTCGTTAATAAAAGAGTAGCCCAAGAGTTGGCGGTGGGTGATGATGATTAGATGTCTTCCCTCTAGTCTTTCACTGCTAAATTAGGGACGTTTAGCCCTCCTGTAACTTTGCGAGGATTTCATAAACAAACAAACACCTCCCACTGTCGCAAAATTTAGCTTTGCACTTTAGTGACGTGGGTGCCTTATAAGCGAGCCATGAATACTCACTATTGAATTGCAATCACCCATGAGTTTACAATGGCCGTGTTAAGTAGTTGCCTTCCTTTTACTCTGCTAAATCAAAATTGGTATTGTGCTACTTTATGTGAATATCATAAATAAATTAAAATAAAAAATGGTTTGGTTTGGTTTTTGGAATTTCGCACAAAGCTACTCGAGGGCTATCTGTGCTAGCCGTCCCTAATTTAGCAGTGTAAGACTAGAGGGAAGGCAGCTAGTCATCACCACCCACCGCCAACTCTTGGGCTACTCTTTTACCAACGAATAGTGGGATTGACCGTCACATTATAACGCTCCCACGGTTGGTAGGGGCGAGCATGTTTAGCGCGACGCGGGCGCGAATCCGCGACCCTTGGATTACGAGTCGCACGCCTTACGCGCTTGGCCATGCCGGGCCATTACTTAATACGTACTGGTCACATAATTCATATGCTACTCTTTGAAACGGTTATATTATTTCGCGGGAAAATGTTATAGTGTAATTTAATGATAATAAACAGATCATGTGGATATGTGGTTACTTCTATGCAAGTCGATGAGTTAGTTGCTTTAAGTAGTTCGGTTACTATCATAAAGAAAAAAGAAGTAACACAGCTTTACTTAACAAAGGCAGTTTTTATGTTTCAATAGTGCACAAAGTACCACAGTAAGCTATCTCTTCTCTGCCCACCAAGGGTATCAAAACTCGTTTTTAGCATGGAAAGTCTGCAGACATACCGCTATGCCACTAGGGGGACTGACAAATATAATAATACCTACTAGTTTGTTCGTTCCTAATTTAGCAGTGTAAGACTAGAGGGAAGGCAGTAAATTATCATCACCCACCGCCAATTCTTGGGCTAATCTTTTACCAACGAATAGTAGGATTGATCGAAATATTACATCGCCCCAACGGCTGAAAGGGCAAGCATGTTTGGTGTGACGGGGATTTAAACCCGCGACCCTCATATTACCAGTCGAGTACCTTAATCTACTGACCATGCCGGGCGTAAACCTACTACAATAGCGTGGAATGTAACTGTATACGATCGTTAAACCGTTTATCATGAATAATGCACATAAACCTAAAATTATACTTAACACACATAGATAAGAATTCTTGATTCTTAAGCAGTAATTAAAACATTCTGCATTTGAAATTGAAATAAACTAATTTGTTGTGGGTCAAATGACAACTGATAACGGCTTGATTACACATTATGAAACTATTTATATTATTACACATTTTGTATTTCACTCTCTCCTCGGTGTTATTTTCCTTTATGCATTTCCCTACTCAGGCTACAGCTATTCTTCATCGTTTTTTTTTTTTTTAATTATACTTAAAGTGTTGCACGTAAAATTAAAATAAAAGTACATACATGAAAGAAACACTATAGTGTTTTGCTTAAGTCAAGCTGAGGTAATCGTGCTATAAAACAAGTAAACTAGAATTTTCTCCCTTGATATTACTGTATTATTAGGACTAGTGACCAGTTGGTGCTGAGCAGGCTTAATAAGAGACGACCAAAGAAATGAGGAAAAGATCAAAGACTCAATCTGAAATCAAATGTAGCCACAGTTAATGAACAGTATGTGTCGGAGGATTAGACCAATCACAATGCCACACGGAACTATCGATAACTGCTATTAGTTTTATGGCAATTCACGCTGGAAGTGGCAGTAATGATTAAGGTAACTGGTGCTATGTGTCCTTAAAGTTTTAAGATCGAGAAGGGCTGTTAACTTTGAAGCAGACCGATTTTAGGGGCGCCAGCAGTAAACGAATAATGCTACAGGGGAAACTGGCAGTGCTTCCGATGGACGTTTTGGTTCCACTCATAAAAGAAGAGAACTGGTGAGTTATGCCCTTCTGAATATTCTGACAGAGGGAATTTTGTTTTATTTTCTGACTATTTAAAATTGTCCAAATACTAAATTAAATTTCACGCAAAACTACGCGAGGACTATTTGCGCTAGCCATACCTAATTTAACAGTGTAAGTAAGACTAGAGGGAAGGTAGCTAGTCATCATCAGCCACCGCCAACTCTTAGGCTACTCTTTTATCAGTGGTATTGACCGTCACGTTATAACGTACCCACGGCTGGAAGGGCGAGCATGTTTGGTGTGACAGGGATTCGAAAAGGCGACCCTCAGATTACGAATCAAGTGCCTTAACCACCTGGCCGTGCCGGGCCTTTAAAATTTGTATTTTTCTTTTTAGAAAAATAAAACCCTACCCACGTACGTAAAGGACGCGACGTCCTTGATTTTAATATTTTCTGAGAAAAAAAAAAAAAGTTTCGTCATGGAGGAAGCGCCCTCTACACAAAGTTACTGAAATGTGAAAATAACACCATTCTTCTCAGTATATTTAAATACTTTTATGGGCAAAGAAGACTTAATTGCAATGTTTTTCAATATTATAATTAAAATTGTTCGTCGATCAAAATATTTATAAATTTGTAAAGGAAAACAAAAATAATTATTTAGCGTAAATATCATTATAAGTTCATTTTTCTACTTAGGAATATTTACCCAATCGGATCTTTCTCATAACATTTTAGTCATATTTTTGAATTAATATGTTCAGTTACGAATTATGATTTTTCCCGGACGAGTCTTCGATTTATTTCCCCTTAGTGGCATGGCGGTATGTCGACGGAGTTACAACGATGAAAACCTGGTTTTGATACCCATGGTGAGAAAGGAAAGATAGTTTGTTTGTTGTTTTGGAATTTCGCACAAAGCTACTCGAGGGCTATCTGTGCTAGCCGTCCCTAATTTAGCAGTGTAAGACTAGAGGGAAGGCAGCTAGTCATTACCACCCACCGCCAACTCTTGGGCTACTCTTTTACCAACGAAAAAAGTGGGATTGACCGTCTCATTATAACGCCCCTACGGCTGGGAGGGCGAGCATGTTTGGCGCGCCTCGGGCGCGAACCCGCGACCCACGGATTACGAAGTACACGACTCAACGCGCTAGGCCATGACGGGCCAGGAAAGATAGCTCTTTGTATAGCTTTATGCTTAATTACAAGCAAACAAACCGATTTATTATGTTATGTACGTTACCTATTACGATTTCAAATAACCGAAAATTTGAATTTAGAAGTTGATAAAATGTCGATACATATTAAACTTAAGATATTTGCTAACAATATTTATGCACACCATTTTCTTTCTTAACACTTGATTTATTAATGGCAATACAATTTATAATAATCGTTATTTTAAATAGTTATTAAATATATTAGTTTATATACAAGAGTTTTACAAACTGTACTGAATCTTACATCTGAACTAGAACTGAACTGAATACTTTATTAACGGTATAGGTCCGCGACAAGCAAATTAATTCTGAGTTGACATTGTTACATCTCGCTTAAGCTAGTGCTATCTTTTCTTGGCCGGCCTATCACAGCTTACAAACTGACATTTTACCGACGACGGCATATAATGTCCTCGCAGAAATACTAACGTTCGAAGTTAATTCACTGAAGTTAAACGGTTTGTAATGTTCGAAATCAATAGACATTCCTTGTCAAAGGCTGTAGTTTTACGAGTAATAAGCGTTAATCACAATTATAGCTTCCGAGGCTTATAGTATATTGACTGTAGCTGACCAACAGTGTTCGATTACCATGTTTCGGCTAGCTTTTATAACAATTAGGCGAGATTCTCGAATCTTTAACAATATTAAAAGATACGCTAGTGTTTTTGTAGAACGTATATTGTTGATTCTTACTCTCGAGAATCTTCTACAAATTCGGAGAAGAGGCGGAAATTGTGCAATACATGTCCAACAACATACGGCACATGCATCGAACTGAGACAAACGCATTTATTTAAATAAATATGTTAGAGCAAATCCGTTACAGTTCGTATTTTGTAAGTACCTAGAACTCTCCATTTTGTATACTATTTATGATGTTTCATTTATCAGAGTCTTCATTCCACTCCAATAGTTTAATGCGTTACACCTACCTTGCTTCGCTAGATGTGACTCTTCTCTCAAGTATATAAACTATATTGGAAAAAGTTACTCCAGAGCTGTAAAGTGCACCGTTGAAGGTTATATATTTATCAAATTCCGTTTCATGTGGAAAGATACCGCTATCGTAGACGAAACTCAAAAAGAAAGTTCATTTGTTAGCTTATGTAATCCAACAAAATTTAATGTAATTCAGGAATTAGACACAAAGTGCTCGGTATCATAGGAATTATTTCGTTTCGTGCTATGTTATACACAAGTTGATGTCGACTGGAGCACTACAAAGCTTCAGATGTAATGAGATTTCGTATAATCTTGATGTAAAAACTAGGTATTTATTTCGATTCTCATACACAAATGTCTTGGGCTTAACATTAATTATAAGGAGAATAACGTGATTATTGTACACAAGTCCAAGGAAACACACAAAAATATTAAATAAAAACAAATAACTAAAGACTACTTTTATATGTATATATATGTTTTATATATAAACATGTGGTCAGCTTCCGGTCAGTTACCTCTTTCTTTGTGAACCTGACGATGACCGAAGTCAATGTTCAAATCGTCAAAGACTAAGAAGGACAAGAACATATTTACGGACTTACAATGCTAGAAACTGGGCTTCGATACCCGTGGTATGTAGAGCACAGATTGCCCTTGTGTAGCTTTGTACTTAACTTCTTATAAACTGAGAAGGACATCTATTGAATTCATTTTTCAGTAAGTCAGGTAACAAGATGAAAATCATAATTTATACAGTTCTGACAGAAAACCACGGCCATAACGAATAGTTCAATGTAGAAAATCTGAATAGTGTTCACTTACGTTAACGTAAAGAAACATTAAATGTTTCTTAAATCAATGAACAGAGCTGCTACAGTCATGAAGTAATTCATGAAAACCGTGTTTTAGACCAAAGAGATCTAGAGTAATCGTAATAAAATTCACGAAGTACGTATTTTTCGACCAAACAGATCTAGTTTAATCATAACAAAGTTTACAAAAAAACCTCTCCCTTCGCGAAAGTAATAAAAACCTAAACACACACACACGCATTTTCTTAATTAAAAGTTCTTGGGTGGAGAAGTGGTTAGGGAACTTGACTCATAATCTGAGGGTCGAGGGTTCGAATTCCCGTCACACCAAACATGCTCGCCCTTTCAGCCGTGTAGTCATTATAATGTAACGTCAATCCCACAATTCGTTGACAAAAGAGTAGTTCAAGAGTTGGCGGTGGGTGGTGATGACTAGCTGCCTTCCCTCTAGTCTTACACTGCTAAATTAGGGACGGCTAACGCAGATAGCCCTCGTGTAGGTTGGCGCGAAATTTAAAAACAAACAAGCAATTATTAAATCCCGTTAAATAATGTACATTTATATTCATGGCGTTAAGTTTCTATTATACTTGGTATTCGTATTGCAGTACTTAATACTTGAAATGCTTGAATAACTTGTCGCCTACAAATATATATAGTTCAGTAATTTAACCTGTATATTGAGTGCTGCGACAAGCTTCTTTAAACAACATGGTCTACACGATCCTATACTGATTACCATTTTTTCTGACTCCTTTATTATGTTGATAATAAACTTCAGTTCTGATTTGTTTTGTCTGTTCTAGATTCTCTTCCGCCAATTGTTATATTTCTTTCTTCTGAGATTCTAATCTGTCCCTTATGTTCTTGGCTCACAGAAAGTTTCAACCAAGAATGCAGCTGAAAATTTCTATCCATTAAATTGGAAAGCAGGAGACTTTAAGCTTTATATCAAACGATAATGTTTTCGTCATTGATTTAAACGCAATTGAGTCATGAAAACGAGCTGTATAATATGATAAAAAATGTACTTAATGTGGTTTATAGAGTTACCTAGAGCAACAAATTCATAAGGGTTTCATCAATAGTCACTTTATTACAACTGAAATATTCAAGTCTTTCACACACAACCATTATTGGAAATGAAAATAGATTTAAAATTTGTGATTTTGTCGATACTAAAACTTTTAGAAATGCTATACAATTTATTAGCAAAAATGTAATAAATATAATTTATCAACCAATGACAAATTTTACACTAGAAGTCACTTTGCAGAAAATCCAGATGGCAGTGAAACCTCGTAAAACAATAGAATGTGATGTAATATAACTGACTGATACACTTATGATTTATAATATTTCAAAACAAAACAATATATATATATATACATATATGGATTAGCGCAATAAGGCTTCTTAAACAACTTGAAAAACATTGACCAAATGGAATTCGAATCCATGATTCGACCTTCAAGGCATGCAGATGATTTGTCTAATGAAACTATTAAATCGCTAATACCGAAACTCAAATTAATTAACACATGGGTTTTATGGAAGATATTTGGCTGGATGTTTTAGCTGTGCTAATTGAGTTTATTATAGTCCAGAATAATTTCATTGTTATTTTATTATTTTGGAGTGCTAAATTAATCTTTTACTGTTAAAAAACGCAAGGATGGCATTCTATTACCATCACAGAACGTCATTCTATAACAAATTGCTCAGTTAATTAGAAGCATACATTTATTAAGTACAGAGTCACAGGTTCGATTCGTGCTCAGCTTCAACTTTCAGTTATTTTTTAATATTTTTATAACATGGCAGAAAAGGGTTTCAAACATGCTCGCCCTTTCAGTCGTGGGGCGTTATAAATTACGGTGAGTCCCACTATTCGTTGATAAAAGAGTAGCCCAAGAGTTGGCAGTGGGTAATGATGACTAGTTGTTTTCCCTCTAGTCTTACACTCCCAAATTAGGGATGGCTAGCGCAGACAGCCCTTGTGTAGCTTTGCACGAAATTCAACAAACAAACAAACAGAAAAGTTTACTATTCTTAAAATGTCTACAACTGTACTATAATTATCCGGCCCCCAAATGGCAGAACGGTATGTCTGCAGACTCACACCGCTAAACATCAGCTTTCGATACCCGTGATGGGCAGAGCACAGATAGCCCATTGTGTAGCTTCGTACTTAATCCAAACAATCAATCAAACGGTAATTATCCTGTCCATGTGAAGTCATTATCGAAACTTAACATGTAATGCACTTGATAATGTACTTCTGATATTCCCTATCATAAATGATCCGTCCAGCTTGCAACGTAATGTATTCAGTCATCACGCAGAATGTCCCATATTCACCTAAGCAGTAGTAACCTAAGTAAGATCTTTAAGGTAAATTCAGGAAGTATTTTGTCAAGTATTATAAAAATATTAATCACGACCTTAATTTAATAGGTACATAGAAAAAAATATTGCACACTGGATATTCTACTAGAAAAAAATCCAAATAAAAGTGAAGTTCAACTTCATTTTGAATAAAACCACACCTTTAAATAAAAAATTACAATAAACATTTCAGATTGAATTGTAAGTTTTTTGAATTTCAGTTATCTTCACTTTTAAAATTTTCAAGACTGCAAGTTTTAGACCTTGTTAATATGCCTTTTGCATCTTCTAAAAGCAAAAAGCTTTTGGAAAATGACTTTCACTCGTGAAAGTTTTACTTCTTTTATGACTTATCTATTTTCTGATTGTACGTGAATTTTAGTATCCTCATTTAAATTCTTAGATCCGTACATTATTGGTTCTTTATATTACGAAGTGCTATTTTATAGAGTATAAATTAGGATTTTGCAAAACAAACTGGTTACCAATACATTCTAGACGAGACCGTTTTGTTTTCAAGAATAAGTTATTCAAGTTTTTATAATGCTACTCCCTCTCATAACCTTAAACTGTTAACGCTGAAATTAAGGTTCCAATCCCATGGTGTGAATTATGATCAAAATACACAAAATTAGTAAACGAAGAGTTTATGATTTTGTTTGTTTTGAATTTCGCGCATAGCAACACAAGGATTATCTGTGCTAGTCGTCCCTAATTTATGACTTATCTATTTTCCAGTCTGAGATTAGAGGGAAGGCAGCTAGACGTAAAGATCCACCGCCAACTCTTGGGCTACTCTTTTACCAACGAATAGTGGGATTGACCGTTACATTATAACGCCCCCACGGTTGGTAGGGGCGAGCATGTTTAGTGCGACGGGGATTCGAACCCGCGATCCTCAGATTACGAGTCGAACGCCTTAACCCACCTGGCCATGCCGGGTCTTGAAATAAGAATGATGCTTTTTGGGTCTAAAAAAAATGTAAGTTTCATCCATGTCTCAACCCTTTATTATATTTTGTCAGCATCAGTAATGTTCCTATTCGACTCTCTCACATTTTTAAGTATCCCGATGTCATATTCGATAATATTCTCACTTGGAAACTCCAGATGACAGCTCTCAATCATGAGGTTGCACATCTACATTCATTATGATGCATAATGGGATCCTTCTCGATCTAGGGTTTAAATCCACCTTTTCTTTTATAGAAATATAAGCACGTTGTCGACCATTTACAAAATGAATTACGAGTCCAGTGCCTTAAGCACCTCGCCATGCTGTGCCATATTAATGCTACAATTGTTGAATTTAAAACTGTCCATAAACACTTTGAACCTAACACTATTTATGTAACGAAATAAATAGGTCCGACACGGTTCTCTATTTACGTTTGTAAATACTACTTTAAAATGCCGGTTCTTATATTTTTATATTTTAAGTAAAGTTTAAAAATAATTAAAAATACAAAAAAATAAACTGCTCTCAGATAAAAAAGTGCACTTCACTTTTATGTGATGTGTAGGGGCCGTGTGTTGCTTAATGGTTAATGTTTCAGACTGTGAATATGAGGGTCCATGGTTCGCTTCCCTATGATGCAAAATCACCTTTTGCATTTAAGAGTTATGAGATCTTTATAAGAGTGACAGTCAAATCCTCTCCTTTAATTATAGCAGCCCAAGAGTTATTCTTGACTAACAGCTTTCCCTTTAGTATATCAGTTCACATTTAATACCATCCCACAAAAACTCATCAAGAATACTGAGGGTTTATAGCATTAAAAATCACTATTCTATACTGGCAGAAAACAGCTCATTCATTATACAGCTTTGTGCTTCACAGTAAGCAAAATTCGGGACGACTAGGCAAATGGAAAACAGGTAGTTTTATGCGTAATTCAACAAATAGATAAACAAAATAATGGAATACCATATAATCTTATTATGTTAGTTCACAGACATGAATAAGTATGGGGAAAATGTCCAACTGCTACATATCTTATGAAACCCGTAACAAAATATACTCTTCAAAAAAAGAAACGCAAAAGGCAAAATTTGAGACATATTGCTAACAAGTTTATTCCGGGTAGTTCTGTATGACATGTGTGAAACTTTGCACATTCAACTGCTGAACATCCAAAGTCTGCAAAGGCGAAGTCCATGCTCACTAGTTAAAGTTTAACGTCACTCAACATCAATAACGAGTATGCACCCCGTGAGCATCAATAACTGCTTGGCATCTCCTACCCATGGAAGCGATGAGATGACGAATCACATCCTGTGGAATGGCTGTCCACTCAGCCTGCAAAGCTGCTGCAAACTGAGGTAGAGTCTGCGGTTGAGGTTGTCGCTGTCGCAGACGTCGGTCCAACTCGTCCCAAAGATGTTCGATGAGGGTTAAATCTGGTGATCTGGAGGGCCAGGGAAGAACGTTGATGTTGTGGTGTCTCAAGAAGACAGTGGTGAGTCGGACTGTGTGAGGACGGGCGTTGTCATATTGAAAAACGTCGTTGACGTTCACCATGATGGGTTGCACATGGGGCCTAAGAATCTCGTCGACGGTTGCGTACGGTCTGATCGGAAAACCTACGCAGCCCTGGTATGGTTGAGGCAGTAGACGTCGCAGTGGTAATCCTATCCCGAAGGTGACGTGACCGATGTTGCGATCTTGTGCGGGCGTGGTCACACGAGGTCTGCCAGATCGTGGACGGTCACGAGTTGATCCATGTTGTTGGTGACGATTCCATAGCCTTGTGATGGTGCTTGGGTGGACATTCACAGCTCTGGCAACATCTGATCGAGATTAGCCTGCTTCCAAACGACCAATGGCGTTGTTACATTGTGCTTCAGCCAGTCTTGGCGTAACTGTATTGCGTGTCGGTGGCTTAACACTGAGCTATGGAAACCGAGAACCCGTCACTTTTATAGGGATTTTGCACATGTTGCACTTGCAGAACATGCAGATCTCTCAAAGAAATTTATTGGACACGAATGCGTTTTGGCGAAAAATCCGATGTTTTCCTCCGTTTTCAAAGTGCACAACGTTTATTGTCATTTTGGTCTGACAATCAGTGCCTTAACACGTGTAACATCACATACTCTGAGCTTGTAACGTTATTACAAATATTTCTCTTTAAAATAACAAAAATATCTCTTTTGCGTTTCTTTTTTTGAAGAGTATAGTTTATGGTCTAACAGACACCTTCTGAAACACGAACTAATAGCAAATCCTCTACCGTTTTATAGTTTTTGGGACTTTTAACAATGAAAATTGTTAAACTGTTAAACATCCATTGAGACAAGAAAAAATATGATAAAACGACGTAATTTTTATGGCCTCTGAAATCTATATTGAAAGCAATTGAAATATGAAATTTTCTTTTATAATAACATTCAGTTTTTGTCTGTCCTGAAAATGAGCGAACACTTTTTTAACAGATTATATCAAAAGGAAGGGAGCGTGAATTTTTTAATGAAATTTAAGTAGACTTAATTTTGCACAAAATGAATAAATAAGTATGTACATATATGATCTCGATTTGTAGAATTGCAAAATAAATGCTGGCAATATAAGTACTTGTTACTGGATTATTGAAAGTAACTAAATTATAAATATATATGTGTGTGTCTGTCTGTCTGTTAAGGAAAATAATTCTGGATTTATAAAATTATTTTTGTAATAACGAAGATATATATTAGCAAAAGAACTTAAACAATTAGACCCCGTTGGTATACCATTATTTGCTTATAAATATGTTTATGAAAATGAATATAAATATTAAATAAGCAAAAACTGAGAATTTTAATATTATTAGCTAAAGAAGTTAGATCTTCTACTTTCACGCCTCCCAGTGGTACAGCGGCATATCTGTGGACTTACAATGCTAGAAACCGGGTTTCGATACCCGAGGTGGGCAGAGTTCAGATAACCCATTGTGTAGCTTTGTGCGTAACTTCAAACAAACAATCAAATCAATCTACTTTTATGTGTGGATTAATAAATAGATCTATTAAATGATTTATCACGAATACTAAATCATTAAGAGCTGTAGTTGAGAATAACGTAGTGAAGTCGTAATTTTGGACTGTGTCCGCTAAGAATGTTTTTTTAAATTTTCTACGGTTTTTATGATAGATTCCTTATTTTAGTGATTCAGAAATTATTTTCATATTTTCTTGTATTTTAGCAAATAACTTAATACAACCGCAAGAAAATTATAAATAATCATACAAATATGGAATTATTTTCCTTTAGGTATAGGTATAGTGATTATTTTATCCAGAAATAAGTAATCATATTGGTAAAATTTATCCTCTGTATGAAATATTGAAGTATGTTATTTAGTTTTAGATATTAATAAAAAATAATTATACTACTATTAATGTTGGGCCCAGCATGGCCAAGCGCGTTAAGGCGTGCAACTCGTAATCCGAGGGTCGCCCTTTCAGCCGTGGATGCATTATAATGTGACGGTCAATCCCACTATTCGTTGATAAAAGAGTAGCCCAAGAGTTGGCGGTGGGTGGTGATGACTAGCTGCCTTCCCTCTAGCTTTGCACTGCAAAATTAGGGACGGCTAGCACAGATAGCCCTCGAGTAGCTTTGTGCGAAATTCAAAAACAAACAAAAAAAAAACTATTAATATTTATGATAAAAGAAATTTCACATTTCAGGCACATGGACTTCCCTCACCAAACTGTAACATTCTAACATATGACATACAACAAAGCATTATACATTCAGTTTATTAGTTATTGTAACAATATAAAATTTACAATATCTAATATAAATATGTTAGTACATAATTTGATTTTCGGTGGTTTTGAGTTTAATAAAACTACTCGAATCAAGTACTATAAATTATTTTATAATAAATATAAAAGTGTTCATATAAACTTGTAAATAATTGCATATGTAATTTTAATACATACAATAAAATAATTTTTAAAATATATTAGTGGGAGGGGAAATAATAAGAACTGTTTATTTGAACATATTACATTTTCTATCTTTGGACTAATATATTTATATCATCTCTCTAATTTTAGGCTTCATATTGTGTGAATCTCTTTAGAACCATTGACGATACAGATGAGGACTGATGTTGTTTGTTTGTTATTAAGCACAAAATTACACAATGAGCTATCTGTGATCTACCCACCACGGATAATGAAACGCGGTGTAAGTCCATAGAAATACAGCTGTTCCACTAGGGAGCGGAAAGATGGAAGGTGAGAGCTATACCAATAGCTAAGATTGGGCTTCATAGAGTATAAACATTCTGGTGTTTATGACCAAACGGTATATTTGTGTCTGGAATATAAACTTCTCTTTGATGTATAACACTAATTATTGTCTTTCTTACTATTTTTCATTATTATTATTGTGGACAATCAATCTCCCACTTCTGGTTGTAGACAGCGAAAGATGATAAAGATGTCGACACTTTTTATCTTCTTCACACCAAACATGCTCGCCCTTTCGGCGGGGGGCCGTTACAATGTGACGGTCAATTCCACTATTCGTTGGTAAAGAATAGTCCAAGAATTGGCTGTGGGTGGTGATGACTAGCTGCCTTCCCTTCAGTCTTACATTGCTAAATTAGGGACGGCTAACGCAGATAGTTATCGTGTAGTTTTGTGCGAAATTAAAAAAGAAACAAATAATAATTCCGAGTTTTATATTGGTACGATTCACTTAACGGGAAGCTAGCTGGCTCTTCGTGAACTCACTCGAGTTTTTCACCGCTAAAGTTATGTATTCGTAAAAATACTAACGTCCGATGTTAATCTGCTGAAGTCAAACAGTTGGTAATGTTCAAACCTATACACGTTTCTGGTCAATTATCTGTAACCTTCCAATTAATAAGCGTTAATCACACTTATAGCTAACACGGCTAACACAGATAGCTCTCGTGTAGCTTTGCGCGAAATTCAAAACAAACCAAAAAATGTGGAACGTTGTTGACTAGAACACCCACGTGTGATCTTTTTCTTTCTATATCTTTTGTTAAGCGTATGATGTTGGTAAAAGTGACGTTAAACCCGATAGATGGCGTAACCCAAATGCAGTTTGGATCTCGATTTTTCCTGTATCTCTAAACACCAGCGCAGGTGTTACATAATGCTACACCTTAAGATTTGTGCCCCGGTGTTGAATATTTGTTTTGTAGCTAAGTTCTTATTTTTCATTAATTTATTATTTCTCTTTTTCAAAATTTTCAAAATTTAAGTGCATATAAGTCAAATAATAGTGTTAAAAATTCAAAACAAACGATTAGACTATTTTTTCTGAAAAAGAAATATACTGTTAAAGTTGATTTTATTAAATTTTATAAATATCGATGAGTGACCAGAAAATAAGATACATTATTATCTTTTTATAAAACAAAAGACAAGACTGTATAATTATAATTGGAATCTATTTGTAGGCACATTATAGGGTTCATTCTTGGTACACAAATTAACATACTATTTTCTAGCAGCATTCATGCGAATAAAACAGTCAATGTCGATTGTTTCTCACTTCTTGCTTTTAAGCTCATAGAATGACGTGCGAAACTGTGTGTTACCGATTTCATTTCATGACACTACAGGTAACATTCGAGCATGGGTTTGTGTAAAAACTAGCTTTCCATATTAGCTTTTGCATCCTTTATCCAAAACTGAGTTTTTCTTGTATTATTAATTATAAACAAAGCCTTCAAATTGACTTTTCTTTGATATATAGTTCGCAAAATTTAAAGTTCAAAGGACTATCCCTAGAGTCACATTCTAACGAAGCCCTTCACGAGAATTCGCATATTTGAAGTATGTGAGCCAAAGGTATTTGATGTAGTGAACGAACTGAGTGAATGCATTTCTCAACAACGTAGCATTTATCGACAAACAAAACAATACTATATATAAGAACCATATCTGCAGCAAAAACACTGTATTTTCTCTTTAAATGGGCCAGGCTTGACCCGAGGTAATATGAATCCGTGGATCCATGCTTTGTTTCTTGTTGCCGATAAATAAGTCGCGATCCACTCTTTGGAGATGTGGGTGCTTTATAAAGTTAGTTTTCAAATCCAGTTTTTATTTAGAGGTTGCCCACGAGCCAGGAGGCGGTTGACGTTTACTAGCCGTTTTCTTTGTAGTTTATTAGTTAAAAATTAGAGACAACTGGAGCAGATTACCATTGTGTAACTTAGTGCGAATATTCGAAATAAACAAAACTTTTGTCTTGAATGTACGCGAGAATCAGAATAACATGAAAATATTTTTGGGATAAGTTTAAAGCCATGTTGTTAGAATACAGTCCAAGTAAACGATTCCAGTCTTATGACCAAAATAAGGTTCAGCTAATATCGTTAGCCTACGTACTGAGTAATAAAACATGGTATCATTAGGACTTGTACAGTGTTGTGTTTACGTTATAAATTATACTTTCTTATACATTTTAAGGTATATATTTGTGTAATTCTTGAATTATCTGTGGTTCAGATCCGAACTACTAGAATCTATCAAGTACTATTTTTATTTTACTTCGCGCCCTCTCTAAATGGTAAATATGAAATAGATTTTTAATCGGTAAAAGAGTAAAGAGAATTCGAATGATCCTTAGTGCAGGTTAGATTTTAATAAGAATATGAAGTGATAATGTGATTTTAAGTTTGGTACTTTCACTCAAATTTCCAAAGAGAACGGTACAAATTATGTGAATTGTGCGAAGTTTGAAACATATCCATTCGTCCAAGCTAGAACGTCTTCACTGAATACGTAATTTAGGAGGCTGTAAAATATTCCGTCTGAGTCAACACAAGAAACAAAGTGTTTAGAACTGTACCCATGAGAAACCATTGAATGAAGCTCAGCAAGAACGCCTTTTACAAACCAAAGGACGAACAAAAGTGTTGTATGAAAATTGAATTGGTAAAAAATATAGTTGCTTGACGTTTAGATTCATAAAATATGAAAAAGAGGAATTAATTGATTAGCTTACTTGGCGGGCTGTTTGTAATTCCAATTTGATATATTTTTACAACTCATACAATAGATCTTAAAACATTTCGTTATTTTTATTTCTAAAATTCACATTTTAGGCTTAGTCCTAGTTCTATGAAAGCAATACGTGTAGTAGTTATGAAAGTAACTGTTTCGAGATGGAATAGTTATGGCAGAGAGCTGATAGTGTAGAAAGACGAGAAGAGATACAGATGACGCCGAGATAACGCTATAGTCTCCATGTTGTAGAAAGAGATGAGGACTTAGATCAGGCTGTATTGCCTATGGTAAGGGTAACGCAAAAGCAATAAATTGTGTTTCTGTGAATGTGAAAGCTAGGTCAGATCGTAGGGCAGTAATAATCTCCAACGATAACAAAGCTTTTCTTCGTTCACGACCTCTTCCTTTCTTTATAGAGGTCCTTAATGCAATGTGAACCCTAAGAATACCATGTATTTATTATGTTTTTATATCGACAAACGACAGGGTGGGTGAACTAATAAAAAGCTGACCTGAATATTTTAATAAATTGTTAAATTTTTATGAACAATTTCCTCTTCTTACTCTCTTAAGTAGCAGCGTCCATACCTTTTCATGTACACTCAGATTAACGTTGTAAAGCTATAAATCACTAAGGCAGATTGCAATGTTTTAACAGAGATGCAAATGGATTTTTTTACTCACTTTATTTTGTTTGTAAGTGATTGAGTTAATTGAGTCAGAGCCTGTTTTCTTCAAAATGTTAAAAAAGTCCAAATCTAAAACTCGAGTAGTGTTTATTCGTTGTCTTTTATTGTAGAATATAAACTTTATACATTCTAGGTTATCTGAAAACAGTAATGTACAGATTGAACGTCCTTCAAACTGAAAGGTTTATGGTTTTACTTGCCTGTATAATGAGTTATAAAACTATTTCTTAACTGTTTTTATGAAAGTTACTTGCTACAAAATATACAAATTATTCTAAGCATAAAATAAATTTGGAAGTGTTTAATAGTACGTAAATCGAAGGCAGTATTTATTTTTTATAAAATACAGTTACTAATGTCGAGCAAGATCGAAATATTTTGATCAAGATAGCATTCCCAGTTGTGTATAAATACAAATAAGGCACTTGAAATAAAAATAACTTCCAACTAGTTTACAGAGTTTCAAAACAAATTAAGCTGTTTAATGGTTGTTGCACACATTAATAGCAACTTAAATAGAACTAAGTTTATTCGTTGAATTTCATGCAAAACGTCTCGAAAGCTACATGCAGTAGAAATTCCCAATTTTGAGGTGATAGAACAACAGTTAGTCAAAAATCACCCACGCCAACTCTTGGACCACTTTTTACAATAAAATGTGTCATTGAATGATATTATAACGTCATGGTTCGTAGAGCGATATTATTCGGTAACTGATTGCGAACCAGTATTTCATCAGAGTTATTAAAGCGCTTAATGGTTTCTTTGTTTTAAATTTCGCGCAAAGCTACACTAGGATTATCTACGTTAGTCGTCCCTAATTTAGCAGTGTAAGACTAGAGGGAAGACAGCAAGTCATCACCATCCACTGCCGAATCTTAGGCTACTCTTTCACCAACGAATAGTGGGATTGACCGTCACATTATAACGCTCCCACGACTGAAAGGGCGAGCATGTTTGGTGCGATGAGGATTCGAACCCGCAAATTATAAGTTGAGTGTCTTAACCACCTGGCCATGCCAGACCTAACAATCAAGTGATCATAACTTCACAATAAAGTATATCCTAATGGAAAATGAAACGAAACGGCTTAAATTGATCATATAAACTCGTTTAAAACATCTACAAACATATTAAGTTTTATAAATTATGAATGAAGAACTCTCCTAAGCGGGAAAAATTGTTAAAATTAATTTAATCGAAACCAAACAATTGTTTAAGTTCACAAGTTGCTTAAACTCATATTTACAACTTAATACTGTATTCAATATTTACTTATTTACAACTTAATACTGTATCCAATATTTACTTATTTACAACTTAATACTATAATGAGTATTTACTCATTAAAACTTCTTTAAAAGTTAACACTATATTACTTTAAAAGTTACTTCTTTAAAAATTAACACTATACATTAAATATTTACTTCTTTACAACTTAACACTGTATTAAATATTTACTTCCTTACAACTTAATACTAGATTTTCGAATTAAACCATACGGCTTTTATTAATGGTAAGATATTAGTCAAACTGCTCCGGCATGGCCAGGTGGATAAGGCACACGACTCGTAATCCCCGAATCCCCGTCACACCAAACATGCTTGCCCTTTCAACCTTGGGAGTGTTATAATGTAACGTTCAATCCCACTATTCCTTGGTAAAAGAGTAATCTAAGAGTTGGCAATGAGTGGTGATGACTAGCTGCCTTCCCTCTAGTCTTACACTGCTAAATTAGGAACGGCCATGGCAAATAGCCCTCGTGTAGTTTTGCGGGAAATTCAAAACAAAACAAACCAGCTAGTCAAACTGATTTCCCTTGTGTTTAGTTTGCTTAACTCTACATTATTTATCTAGTTATACACGATTCAAATTGTTAGGCACCAACAATAATACATCTGCTTTTTTAAGAGTAGACTGTGACTGCATATACCTTTCTTGTACTCACAATCTTATTTCACTTTCTGACTACGTTTATTTATTTCACTCTACTGATTATGTTTATTTAATTCATTGTGTTCTGAATGTTTATTTATTTCACTGTGCTCCAACTACGTTCATTTAATTTACTGTGTTTATTTATTTCATTATTCTGATTAGGCACTCTGTTCACTGTGTTCATTTCACCTGTTCTGATTAGGTTTTGTTTGGCTGGGCTAGATGATTAGGGCGCTCGATTCGTAATTTGAGGGTCACGGGTGGGTGGTGATGACTAGCTGCCTTCCTTCTATTCTCACACTGCTAAGTTAGGGACGGGTTAGCGCAGAAAGCCCTCGTGTAACTTTGCGTGAGGCCCGGCATGGCCAAGCGTGTTAAGGAGTGCGACTCGTAATCTGAGGGTCGCGGGTTCGCATCCCCGTCGCGCCAAACATGCCCACCCTTTCAGCTATGGGGGCATTATAATGTTACGGTCAATCCTACTATTCGTTGGTAAAAGAGTAGCCCGAGAGTTGGCGGTGGGTGGTGATGACTAGCTACCTTCCCTCTAGTTTTACACTGCTAAATTAGGGACGGCTAGCACAGATAGCCCTCGAGTAGCTTTGTGCGAAATTCAAAAAACAAAACAAACAAACAAAAACTGACTAGGTTTATTTATTTCACTGTTTACCTAAAGATCTAATAGAAACTGTCAAAGAACCTTCATTAAGGAAGACAGAAACGTTTGTAAAGTCTCGTACTTCAGATCTAACAAGACAACTTTACACTGATCTAATACCTTAACATGGTACGTTATGAAATAAATTACATTTCAGTTAAAAGAGCTGAAGCATTAATCAATAACCTCCGACACTATAAAGGAAAGGAATACATAAAAATAAACTGTGATACTCTCATGAGATAATATGGTTGAATCTAAAGTTATTCGGATTACAACCTTTCATTTACCTTCCAAAGATAAACTGGTCATTCAATAGCGTATCTTTTCAAAAGGTTTTCCAATTATTTTAATCTATATAAAACTTGCGCACAAATGTATTAAATTAAATATCTATCTAACTAGAAACATGATTGAGATGTTCTTGAAACGTTTTTCAATGGACTTAACAAAAATGGGGTAACTTTAAAGCTGAACTATGCACGATTATAATATTAAAAATTCAAACGGTTAAATTCAGTCACAATATTTCATAAGCCCTTCCGAAATTGAAGCTAATTTGTAAAAATTAAAATTCGTAGTAAAAAAAAAACATTTATACAGCAATAAACATCAAAACATTTTGCGTTGTTTGTATTCAAAATACAGAAGTTGTTTTGTTTTTTCAAAATCATTTTACGAATTATATTTAGAAAAACTTTTCAGCATATATTCTTGTTGATTATCAGATAATACTATTATTATTTTCTTCTTCATGTCACAGAGTTGTATGTAGTTTACAGAAGAGGTATGGTTGATACCCAAGTTTGTCTTAGTTTCCTTCGATAGCTCTTTTACCTTTAGAAAATGAGAAAGAGAACAATCACATAGCTTAGAGAATATAACACTAAACGTTCAAGGCAATTTCGTGTTTCTAAGCAAGTTGTGTGAAAAATCTGATGTTTATAGAAAATATTTTATAAAGAATGGATGTGGGATTCGATAACTTTCAGTATTTTCGAAACACACATACATATAGCTAAATATATGTTCCAACTAACACTTGAATGAAAGTTCACAACTGAAAGGCTTAAAACTTCTGGTAAAATAACATAACTGTTTATGTGAGCTTACTCGTTATAGATTGTGTGATGTGCATTTTCTGGATTCTCTGAAATGCTTTCGGTATGCCATTTTTTCATATGTCCCTTAGTACATATGATATGTAATTTGAAATTTATGTTTCCTCATACCTGTGGTACGTAATTTGGAATGCATGTGCATTCGTACATGTGGTACATAATTTGAAAAGTATATTTATTCATATATGTGGAACGTAAATTCGGTTAGTATATCTATTCTTTCATGTAGTATGTAATTTGGAAAATATATTAATTTACACGTACATGTTGTAAGTAATTTCATTAGCATATTAATTCATGCATGCGATACATAATTTCAGTGTTCATTCATATATGTGGTGTGTGATTTTATTTGCACAGTCATTCACAATGTGGTAAGTAATTTGGAAAATGTTCATGCTAGTAGTACATATTATCTCTAGTAAATTCACTTATACATGTGATACATAACGTGGTTATCTATTTTTTTTGCCCCCCGCTAGAATAGCGGTATGTCTATGGATTTAACGCTAAAATCAGGGGTTCGATTTCCCTCGGTGGGCTCAGCAGATAGCCCCATGTGGCTTTGTTATAAGAAAAACACACACACATCTATTTTTTTCTTAATTAAGTTAAACAGTGAATCAGTGTTCTAATTTTCAAAATTACGGAATACGTGTCAAAATCTTTAGGAATGCAGAAGAAACAACTTGAAACCACAAAGCACAAGACATCGGGATTGAATTGAATTGGAATGTTTTGTAATATTACATTCAAGTGAACCAACAAGAGCGAATAATGATTTGTTAAAAAACAGTTCAATTATACAGAGTTATAATAGTGTACCTCAAATAAACTAATTTATGTGTGCAAGGCTATCAAAACTTACATACACAAAATTTCATAGACTTTAAGTGCATGAAATCTGAAGCGCTAATATTCTATATAGTTAACTTGAAGTGTGTTAACAAGTAATTATTAAGTGTTATTATTTTTAAGATTCATTTGAAGACATTAGGAAAAACTTTGATTTATAGTTCAAATACTAGAGCTAATAATTAAATATTTCTACTTATTTTCACTACCTGTTTCTGCTGTGTGTTTAATAATGTTAATATGAAAAAATATCACCTAACATTCCAGTCTCGAAGGACGTGTGGGAAATAAATAATTCATTGTGAAATTAATAGACTAGCTAAATATATCTGATTGGACTACAGTTTTTTCTGATAAATAAATTTCCCTTGAACGAGTAAAATCGCCTGAAAGCTGATGAAAAATATATTCAGACCTCACGGGTAATTAAAAATAATTAGACGTGGGCTACTGACGTTCTTGAACAAGAATAAATCCATTTACAAACAAAATTCTCTTGAACGTAGAACGTAGTAAGGTTTGGAAACAAACAAAACAAGTTTGTTCACAGGCATTAGTAATAAGTTCTTCTTTCAGAAAAATAAAGTGACTTGTTTTTATAGTCACCAATGTATTCAGTTATTTAGGTTTGTTATCAAGTGAAAAAATACTTATATTAAGAATAAATAACAGTACCACATGTTGTTGAAAACTAAAATTGTTTTTGCTTAATCCAATTTCGTTTATTTCAGTATTAGAAAAGTATTTGTCAGTGTTCTGTTAAATCTAAACTGACTTCGACAAAATATAATATTACTGTTTGAAAAGAAAACTTTAACATACGAGATGTAAGAAATTAGAATAAATATTTTCGGCACTATTATTGTACAATATCAAAGGAACATTAAAAATAGATTAGTTCAGAGAAAACGGAAATAAACAGAGCTATGTGGAGATTTCTCTTTTCTGAGTAGAGTAAACTACTTAGGTTGAAGAATAAAATTAATATAATAAAACGAACATTTAGTTAAATATTCCCTGGTTTCTGCAAGTTAAAGTGTTTTAAATTAAACAAACAAAATCCTCTAGTTGATTAATCTTTTGTTTTTGGAATATTTGACAGAAGCTGGTGATCATTGGATAAACTCTTTTTGCTCAAAGATATCATTTACAATACGTGAACATAAAGACGTGTCCAGACATGATTATTTACAATACGTGAACATAAAGACGTGTCCAGACATGATTATTTCGTTTTTATCTATTTAATTGTTTATTTACCAGTTCTCGTCCTTCTCTCCAGTCGTAAAAAATCCTATTAATCCACAAACGAAAAACTACAAATTGTGCAAGTGCTTAAGTTGCCTTATGAATAAAATAGCAACATATAACATGAAAATAAGAAATGGGATTACGGCCAAAAATATCTCTAACAGTGATGGTACGGATAAAAGAATTCATTCTAATATTTGAAAGTATAAATATAAGAAAAACGTATATTTAATTAGATATAATTACCATGTTTATTTTTGTTTTAGTTTCGCACTAAGTTGGTATCATATTATGTTCGGACGTGAATTGTCTTATAGAAAAATTAAATATGCTATATATATACGAGGTCTGTTCAAAAAATACGCGGACTGACGTCATAAAACAAAATGTACTTTATTTAGAAGTTACAGGTCTGGGACCCCTTCAAAGTACTCACCTCCCCAACGCACACACTTATCCCAACGGTGTTTCCACTTGTTGAAACAGTCCTGGTACGCTTCTTTTGTAATGTCCTCCAGCTCCTTCGTCGCATTTGCCTTAATCTCGGGAATCGTCTCAAATATTCTTCCTTTCAAGGGTCTTTTGATTTTGGGGAACAAGAAAAAATCGCAAGGAGCAAGGTCAAGTGAGTAGGGGGGTGGGGAAGAACAGTGATCGAGTGTTTGGCCAAAAACTCACAAGTTCTGAGGGATGAATTTCGCAGCAACGCGGTGCATCTTCAATTTATCGGTCAAAATCTCGTAACAAGATTCAACTGATATCTTACACTCTTCAGCAAGCTCCCTGACAGTCAGACGTCGATTTGCCCGCACCAGGGTGTTGATTTTGTCGACGTGTGGGTCGTCAGTTGACGTGAAAGGACGTCCAGGACACTCATCATCTTCAATGGACTGTCGACCATCCTTAAAACGTTCATGCCATTTGAAACATGCCGTACGCTTCATAGCAACATCACCATAAGCCGTGTTAAGCATAGCAAAAGTTTCAGTCGCAGATTTTCCAAGTTTAACACAAGATTTCACAGCAAGTCGTTGCTCCTTCAGGTCATTCATTCTGAAATCCGCCAAACGAAAAAATCGCACTTCACTCAAAACCACGTAGCTAATACACAAATGAAGATATCTGCAATCGGGAAATGGCGTCGTAATCAGCTGATCTGTGTGAACCTAGCGACACCAAGCGGATTCCCCTGGAACCAACTGGAGCCGCGCAATTCAAACAGTCCGCGTATTTTTGAACAGCCCTCGTATACATATATATATCAAAAACAAGAAACTAAAGAGACACGAATTTAATCTGATTTGAAATGTAAATCTAAAGGATAATTCGAAAACTACGTTATTAATGACGTGTCTAGCTGGTCTGGCACATTTTGCTTGTTTTACCTGTCATAGAAAGACAGTATCCCCATTTCACTAATATTTGGTGATTTGTTGGTTTTCTTATCGTAGTTTTATAATAGTGCGACAATGTGACATATTGATGATAAGCGAACTTTTATGATGGATGACAATCAGACTGTTACAAAACTAACAGAAGCAGGTGGCAGCTCAGTTTGGTTTATTCACGTAAGAAAGTTAGTTGTTCGACTGGTTTGTTCACTAGAGAATTTAGATAACTTTGTAAAAATGTTCAGTAACATGACCGCTATCTGTGGAACATGACTCTTAGGAATTTCTTGTGTAGTACCCGAGGACTCAGTATAGAACGGAAACTGGAGTGACTATCAGCCATCATGGTCGAGAAGATCTTCTGCAACCTAATATTAACTTCAATCAAACAACTCGTTTGTACGTTTATCAGAATTGGCAGCAGCGTCATTAGGTGTTTGTAGCATTCGAAAATGAGACAAAGCTTCTCTATCGATGATCGATATGTTCGCACCTTGATAACCAGTAAGGAAAGACATGATCAGAATAACGTAGTTTAACATGACTGGTTCAATGAAGATTTAGTTAGGAGATGTGACAAAAAATTATTATGAATGAAAATACAGATTTTATTCTGCTTTAGGGCAATATATTTACTGTTAAATTGTACATTAATGTGGCACTGGTTGCCTTTGCTTAATCTTTTGGAAATGCATCTGGACCAGGTTTTGATTATAACGAAACATCTGGTGCCTCAATGTATGCCATGTATGTCAATGTCTTTCCCCATCTTCTAACACCAGGGAGATTGGATTTGCATGAACTGAGATGAATGGTTTATTCATATAACGATCAGAAGCACACTTTGCAGATGTATACTTTGCATGAACGCTTGTAAAGGAATATCTCTTTTTGCCAAATACGATTCTTTCAAATAAGTTAAATCGGGTCTTAACTCTGACACTTACTTATTTCAGGGAAGCAATGCTACAGAATTTATCTCTTTGAATTTTGGGTAAAGTTATGCGAGAGCTACCTGTGCTAGCCATCTTTAATTTAGCAGTGATAGACTAGAGTGAATCATGTTACAGAGGATGTAAATATAGCAGTGATAGACTAGAGAGAATCATGTTACAGAGGATGTAAATATAGCAGTGATAGACTAGAGGGAATCATGTTACAGAGGATGTAAATATAGCAGTGATAGACTAGAGGGAATCAGGTCACAGAGGATGTAAATGGGGGAATGCTTGGATTGTTCTTTAATTGTTTTCTTTAATCTCAGCTCTGTTGAATAAATATAACTATAGAATATTCTTTCGAAATATTTTCAAATATTTCGCGTAAAGGTATGGGAAAGATAAATGGTCAACAGCATTCATAGTTAGCTCTCGGGCTACTCTTATCTGACCGAATAGCAGAACATGGTATGGCCAGTTGATTAGGATGCTCGACTAGCATTCTGATGTTCACAGGTTCGAATCCTCATCCCATCAAACATGCTTGCCATTTCAACTGTGGGGGCATTAAAATTCAAACTTATGAAGTCATTCAGTTAGAGATTCTCAGAAAATATGCCTTAAATGTAATGGAGTTGTCATAGTAATGTTCACTACTGAATCTAAAATTTTATTCATTAGCCAAAGCCTAGTAAGATTATCGAACATTCAGCATTAAGCTTCATGTATCTGCAATGTAAAAGTGAATGACATAATTTTATGCAATGGATTTTGAAGCATTTAATGGTTACAAACAAATGGGTGATTTAACAAAAAAATTTCTAGCTCTCAACTTAAAACCTATATGAATTTATAAATTACATAGCAACCAATAAAAAATAACAGAAAATTCAAAGTAACGATTTGCATGTATTCAAAAGTGTAACATCAGTAAATGAAATCATTACAGTATGACTCAAACCTCTGAAGTTTGAATATTGATGACATATTTGATAATGTAAAATAAAGTTTCGGAAACAATTACTTAGAACGCTTTTCTTTTGTTTTTATATTTAATCCTGGGTTAATGTTGATTGATGAAAATTCGAAAGAAGAAGCAATTAAACGTATATAGCCTGAAGTTAAATTCTCCCATTTTCCTTTCCATGTTCTTTTTTTGCTATTCAACTTAACGCAAATTAATATGTTCCATAGTTAAACAGATTTAGCCACACACAAGAAAACTAAACAATTAGGTGTAAAGAACGAGAGGCGTTTAATTTTTCAAAATAGCGCAGTTCAATTAATATTCAGCTCTCAGAAATTGTAAAAAGAGTAACAAACCTAGCGTAACATATATTGTGATAATTAATGTAGAATCTGTGTTTGCTCGAGTAATTCACATTAATAAAACTTTGTCACAAATTTAAAACATCTCTAGGTCCGGTATGGTCAGGTGGTTAAGGCGCTTGATTAGTAATTCAACGGTTACGGGTTCGAATCCCCCTGGAGGCGTTATGATGTGACTCTCAATCTGCAGTGATAAAAGAGTAGCCTATGAGTTGGCGGTGGGTGGTGATTTCTAGCTGTTTTTCCTCTAGTTTACACTATAAAATTAGGGACGGCTAGCGCAGATATCCCTCGTGTAGCTTTGTTCAAAATTACAAAAAAATATGACGCGTGTACTGAGTTGGAGGGATGAAGTAAAGCAAATGCAGAAATTAAATCTAATGTTGGAGAATCTGTTGAAATTTCGTGTAGTATACTAAAATACACGTCATTAAATTGAGCTGATGGATCAACGCGTAAAATTATACAGCTGTAAAATAACAATTAGAGCACATGTAAAAAATAATAAATTTCTTCCTCCCAGTTTGTGTGGTGAAATCATCCCTTTTTTGTATAAATTGCTCAGTGTTGTATGTGTAAAACATCGCTTCTGATTATAACAATGAAATGCTGTAGAAAATATAGACTGACTGTGCAGACCAACGTGAAGTTGTTTATACACAGAACAATCAGTAGTAGTAGCACAAAACAAATTGTAAATCAAGTAAAAGTGTACCTTTTATGTAAATGACTCAAACTCTGCTTTTGACAGATTAATACCAACCTATACTGTGTACATCACAAATCAGTATGAAATTTTCCATATCAAGATATGTAATAAGCGAGGCATAAAACTGACCCCTTATTGGCTGAGAAGTAACGTTCTGAATGATACTGTATATATCTATGTAAACATATATTAAACAACACATATGGATAGTACACGAAGAAAGGATGTCAAGGTGGAGCTTTTACTTCAACAGATTCTTCTTAACATACATATCGACATCAAAGCCCTCAAATAAATGCTTATGTAGAAAATAGCTAATCATAATCATTTCATATACGAATATATACATAAAGGTATTTTCATTCTGTAGGTTCTGTAATACAAAAGTTAAAAAACTCCGTTTGTAAATAATAACAAAAATGTAAATATAAAAGTGATATAGCATATAGTTATTAGTAAACAAGTTACTCTACATATAGAGAAAAAATAGTAATCTAACATCACCTCTTTCAACTCTTAAAAGCTTAAACAATGTGAAGAAAAATTAAAACCTTAAAATATAATATAAAGTTTAAATTTACAAGTAGAAAAAACATGTTTCTAGTTTCTACGCGTTAACACTTTTACAGGTTAACTAAACTTTGACAGTTGTGATTTGCCGAAAGTCGGCGAAACATTGTAAACCAGTAGGCCTAAGAATCGTTTTAAGAATAAATTGACTTCAGATGATTTTTTTCGACACTCCTATTAATTTATGCGTCGCTGTTCGAAACTATAGGTGTGTAAAAATGGCATTTCAGATTTATCTTTTGTCTTTCACAAGTCACTACTCAATAAGTCTTTTGTTCACCATCACAACTTATAATTTGAGGTGGACAATTAGAGGCAAAATATTTTTTTTGTCATTTCCTTCCAAACAGAGTTTGCGCAGGCGTAAAAGTACAGAAAGAAAAGAGATTTTATCGTACAACTCTTTGTAGGGGTCTATAAAGTTTAATATTGAAAGCTATCTGAAGAGCACGCTGCTCAAAAATTAAGAAAAACAAATTCAGGTAATGTTACCGTTTGTTGTAAATGGTCGACAAGAAAAGGTGGGTTTAAACCCTAGATCGAGAAGGAACCCATTATGCATCATAATGAATGTAGTTGTGTAACCTCATGATTGAGAGTTATCATCTGGAGTTTCCAAGTGAGAATATTATCGAATATGACATCGGAATACTTAAACATGTGAGAGAGTCGAATAGGAACATTACTGATGCTGACAAAATATAATAAAGGGTTGAGACATGGATGAAACTTACATTTTTTTTAGACCCAAAAAGCATCATTCTTATTTTAGGGCTCAGGTGGGTTAAGGCGTTCGACTCGTAATCTGAAGATCGCGGATTCGAATCTCCGTCACACTAAAAATGCTCGCCCATTCAGCTGTGAGGGCGTTATAATGTGACGACCAGTCCCACTATTCTTTG
This sequence comes from Tachypleus tridentatus, assembly GCF_004210375.1. Classification (NCBI taxonomy): domain Eukaryota; kingdom Metazoa; phylum Arthropoda; class Merostomata; order Xiphosura; family Limulidae; genus Tachypleus; species Tachypleus tridentatus. The sequence continues at coordinate 63,322,906 of NC_134828.1, read as the reverse complement.
ATAAAAGAATAGTCCAAGAGTTGGCGGTGGGTGGTGATGACTAGCTGCCTCCCTCTAGTCTTACACTACTAAGTTAGGGACGGCTAGCGCGGATAGCGCAAATTTCCAAAAAAACAAACAATGTTATTTCAGGGCCATTAAAGATAACACAAAGTGAAGGCTCTAAGCCAATATTTTTTACCGTAGATTGTAAAACCTTATTAAGAATAATCAAGGTTTTATAGCTTCCATTGTTACAAAAGCAGTGTCATCAGCGCATTGGTGTAATTCAGCAGGATTCATTGGCTCAAGTATATATATCTGTAACATAAAAAATACAGAAAGGAGATAATAGAACTCGGTCTTCATGATCTTCAGCAGAAAAGTTGAATGATGAAAACAGGCTTGCATATCTTCAACAGAGACATTTATTTCTAATTTGAACTTATGTTGGTAAGTGATAGCTTTAAGTTTAGAGTTTGGCGATTAAGCCACGATACCAGACAAAGTCCAAAGAAAAGTATATTACAAGGAAGTTTGTTAGTATTAAAATTACTGGGTATAAAGCCCGAAAGGAATTCTATAAAACATGTAAATAGCCCAATTTATTATTGCAGCATAATACTTTAAACGTTGCGTCTTAAACACGTAAAGCTGGCTAAGTATTGAAAAACCAATAAGCCTAAGAACTGCTTTAGGAATAGGTCAACTAGAGATATTTTGTTACACCTTAGTCTTAATTTTTCCATTATGACTCGAAATCAGAATTATATAAAAATGACGTTTCAGATATATCTTTTGCTTCCCACAAGTTTTCTCTCAGTGAAAAAGCGGTAAGTCTACGGATTTACAACCCTGAAATCAGGATTGGATTACTCTCGAGTGGACACAGCAGATAGTCCAATGAGGCTTTGTTATACCCTCCCCCACACTTCCCACGAGTTTGTGTCGAATACGTTATTCGTTCAATACCATTACTAACCACTTGGACTGGATCATGAAAAACAGAATATTCTATGAAACCTTATTTGTATGTGCAGCATAAAAACTTTAAAAATTAGGCTTTCATACGTCGAAAAGGGCTGAGAAATGTTTAAAAACCGAGTTAACTGAAGATAGTTTTTGCTTTACACTTTTATCATTCTCAGGAACGAAATGTCAGTTGCTGCATGCATTGGAAAAGAAAGTGTTTGAAAGATATCAGATAAGGGTACACGAAGCCTTCTGCTCTAGCCATCCATAATTTTGAACTGAGGGATTACAGTGAAAGCAAATAGTATACACCACCCATCGTCAACTTTCGGTCTTCTCTTCACAGACACAATAATAGGAGTTGACTGTTTCTTCGAAAGCATCCACAAATTCAAAATTCGATTTTTTTTCTTTTTAGCAGTAATAGATTGTTAAAGCTGATGATATGATTCTTGTTTGTCGTTTGCCTAGAGAACAGATGAGAGAAGACTGTCTCTCTTTTAGGGAACACACAGTAGGTGGTGCAGTACTTGTTTAGACTGCTATTCATCATGCTAGAAAAGCTGTTCTTTATATCGTTCAAGAAAATGTCAATGGCGCCTTCTACGGCATCACACAGAGAAGATAATTTCATATGTTAGGGTAAGGTTTGGCAATAAATTTATGTTCCAGGATAGCAATGTCACTAACCACAGTGCACGTATCGTATAGGATTATCTCAAACAAGAGGATGTTAAAAGATTGCTACAGTAAGAAAACTCTCAAGATTGTAATTCCATTGAGAAATGTTGGACAGAAATGAGCCAGAAAATTGGTAACCACTCTAAGCTAGAAACTGTAGTTGAGTTTCAACTCCTTTAATGATATCACATCAGTAACCTCATTGAGACTATTAGAGTATGAGGAGGAACAACCAAATATCGAATGTTCAATATGAACTGAAATAAAGTTACAAATACTAGGTACAACAATTTGATGTTGTGATTTATCATTATATATGTTTACATAAGGTTTGTTTTTTGTAATTTTGTTGACATCTACAGATGTCTGATAAAATTCTCTGCTTTTCCATTAAATCGTTCGTGATGTCAGTAAAACCTGTCTCATTATACAGATTACATGTATAGATAATATAACATGCATTTCCTAGTTTACAGCGCTAAGTTTATTTGTAATCCCACGTAATAATGATGAGCTTTGTTAAAAAATGTAAACATTTTGGAAAAGACTGTATTAGGTATATATATAATATGCAAGCCTACGTGATAACATCACTATCTATATTGCCATCATAATCATTCCACGCACTAAAACTTAACATTACTATTACTTTAGGCCCGGCATGGCCAAGCGTGTTAAAGCGTGCGACTCGTAATCTGAGGGTCGCGGATTCGCATCCCCTTCGCGCCAAACATGCTCGCCCTTTCAGCCGTGGGAGCGTTATAATGTGACAGTCAATCCCACTATTCGTTGGTAAAAGAGTAGCCCGAGAGTTGGCGGTGAGTGGTGATGACTAGCTGCCTTCCCTCTAGTCTTACACTGCTAAATTAGGGACGGCTAGCACAGATAGCCCTAGAGTAGCTTTGTGCGAAATTCAAAAAACAAACAAACAAACTATTACTTTAGGATAAACAAATGTCATTTTATATTTTATTGAATGTCGTAAAAAAACGGTAATGCTTAAATCAATTGCATTTTTCAGAGAATTTTGCTTATCTTTTTAACACTTTAAATAAGGATTTCCCATTGAGCAAAGAAAATGTCACAACACAATTCTGTGTTATTTTCTCGAAATTTCTACATGCTCTACAGTAATTATTGTATACTGAATCTGAAAATGATATACATTTTTCTCCATCACCTACAGATTTTTCACAAAGCGTGATAAATACTTTTACATAACTGAATTATTTTTACTGAATGTTATGCTTGAAATGTTGGCAACCTTTGATCTCACTGATCGTTTTAGAACACAAAAAACAAACATAATTAAAACAATGTTCACTCAGTTAACTAAAACCACAATTTGATCTAAGTAAGATTTTGTTTTGTCCAAATTTGTAAAAAAAAATCCTTACCCGTTAGAAAAAATATTATTTTTGAAATGTGTGTAGCAAATTATGGAAAATTTGTTATTAAAACAAAAATTTTTTGAGGTTTAAATTCGCAGGTCTTTGTAATTATTTGTTTGGTTTCAGCTGTGTCCAGAATGGTCAGGTGATTATGGCACCGAGCTGGTAATCTGAGGGTCAACTAACTGTTCGGAACGGTGTATTGCTTTATTTTATCTATCTGTTGTTTATCACTTACGTTTATGGTGATCATTTAGAAACGACTGAAAGAGGCTAATGTCACGTAACGGGTTCTATTTTATCGTGTTTTTTTATTTGTTATACACAAAATAACCTTTTTATTCAATATGAATACCTGCAAGTGTTTAAAAAAAGCATCCTGTACTACATAATAATACACAACGACCTGAACGGTTATTAAAGTTTGAATAGTTACTGATTCATGCTGAGTTTCAACCATTTACAAAGTCATCACGTATAAAAATATTTTGGAAAGGAATTAATATAAATAGCCCCTTCTTTCAAGCCGAACATCGGCACGTATGACAGAGAAATAGTGTAGGTATCATATTAGAAGTTTGCAGATAGAAAGAAGAAAAGAGTGATAGTACAGTTAGAGATGTATACAGGTCTGAGAGAATAATATCAGATAAAGAGGAAAGAGGGTAGATAGGGGAAATAGAAATATAGTTATTGATGTACTATGTCACCTGATCACCTGAGACTGCAGGTTAATGGGCTATATGAACTTCAAGATGTATTAAGATGTTTTACGTCTTAATACATTTTCTGTAATTACTTACGCCTAAGTTGTTTAGATTAGTAGGGAAGTTTACTAAAAGTTTCTTGTTTGAACACGTACTTCCTACCGCTGTTCTCTTTCATCATGTAATGTTCCACAAAAAAACATGGACTTTTTTGTTTTTAGTCTAAGTTCTTTATACGAACTTACTTATTAGGTTTCATACCGTGATGCTCTAAATCAGAATAAGTCTATGTGTTATTCTGAATTTCACTCTTAAACTTGTGTTATGTGTTAATCTTCATTGTAAATGTATTTGGCATTCAATTTCTGAATTTTACAAAACGATAGTAACCAATTCTATTCACGTGTTTAATTTGTATAGAGTGTATTGGACTGTGTTGTTTGAAACAACATTTCGGCTTATAAGTATGACATTTTTAGCTAAGAAGTGTATGTGTGTTTTCTTGTATAAAAACCACATTGGATTATACGTTGTTTCTTTCGAGAGTAATCGAACCTCTGATTTTAGCATTGTAAATCCAACGTCCTATTACTGTCCAATTGGGGAACCACCCTTTATTTCCAAAATAAACCTTTGCAGCACTCTAAAAATTTCGACAAATGAGTTAATCTTGAATATGACAGTGACAATATATTTCTAAGTTTATAAATGTAAACTTAACAAGTAGAAGAAAACAGCCAAAGTAAAAGTAATAAATGATCCGGTGCCACTTTTCACAATTGTATTAGTAAATATTGTAACGTTACATTGTTATTCTACTGCGTTCTGTACACCGCAGGAAATCGAATTCCGGATATTTTAGCGTGGCAATTCAACACACTTACCACTGACATATTGGGAACAACACAGGAAGTTCAAACAGCAATTTTAAATAAGGTTCTTGTTTACACCAGGGCCCTGATATTTTGGTAAAACATTGTTAAATCATTCAACGGTCCACAAATTGTATTAAGTGTTAAGGTTCTCTAATTATCCTTATCTTTAGATGCATCAATGTCATGTGCTGTAACAATCCTCCTTGATATTTTGGTTCAGCACTGTCAGGGTCTCCATCATGTCACCTTGTGTTTAAGTATTGCAGTGTGAAATCCTAAATATCCCTTAATATTTCTGTATAGCACTCTCAAGTCCATCAACAAGCCAACTTGATATCTCTATATAACACTGTCAGGTCCTCAATTCAAAATGACCATTTCAAATGTTTTATGGGTTGAAAATTAAGAACTTGCCATATATAATAGTTTGCTTAATATGAACAAAAGGAAATGAAATAATCCCGCTTTCGGTATCTACCAATAAAATAGTGCAATAAATGTGTACTCAAATTTCGAATAATACCCATTATTCAGTGAATCACATACGAAATAATCAAATTTATTTAAAACCAAATGGTTGACTCCAAAAGTACTCAGAGACAGAGGCAATAAGACTATTCATGCAAATTAAAATATTGGTTGTTTAAATTTAAACACAAAGCTACATAAAGGGCTATCTGTACTGTGGAATCGAAACCTGGTTTCTTGTGGTGTGAATTCACAGACATACCGCTGTACGACTGGGGAATATTGTTTGTGAAAACTTTAATTTTGGTTTTTACAAACACGAAGTTTCACTCGGCACTTTACACTTTACCACACCTATAGTTCCTTTATTTAAGGTTTTGATAGTGAGCTCAGGAACCTGTCAAAATGACGCGCTTGTGCAACCAGAAAAACAGTAAAAAAATTGGAATAAATCTATTTCACGAGTAAAATAACTTTAGCACTTAAAGTTTCAGGTGATGGCTTTTCTTGAGGTATTTTTTACAAACCTAAAACAGTTCTAGTTTGATAGTTGTGCACAGCTCACAGCCATCTTAACCAGTACAGAATGAAACTACGTTTAATTCATGATGACGAGACCCAATTAAAATAAAAATGTATTCTCAAGACGTTTTTAATTAAAATAAAGTGCTAATACCCTTACCAGCCGTCATGATAATACATACATTTACTTCTGTCAAAATACACAAACAATGAATGGTACATAAGAATTGGACTTTTTAAACGTTAGGATAGTCATAGGAATGTAGCGTCACACTTTTGATATTTATACTAAAACACGTCATAAAAATATATGCACAGAAATATTAGGAAACAAAGATATGTATTAACCTCAAACAGAAAAGGAATCAGTTTGAAGCACCACAGTGGACTTACCAAGTTTTATGTAATAACTTGTTTTTTAAGGCTATATATAAAAAAAATCACCTTATATAATGAAAACAGGTTGTTTGTTTGTTTACTTAGAATTAAGCACAAAGCCCTACAATGGGCTATCTGTATCTGTCCATCAGGGGTATCGGAACGTAGTTTTTAGCAGTGTGATGCTCAGACATACCGCTATGCTACAGATTCACAGTCTGGGCATACTAGCCACTAAATAATCTCGGTCTTATTTTACAGGAAAACATCATCGGATTACATGAGTTACAAAGAATACCATAAAAGCATATTCTGTGCTTTCAAGAGCAAAAGAGACAGTTAGACAAACGTATAGTTTTTGTTTACATGGCAACGTAGGACGTTACTTACCTGATATGTGTTTCAGTTGTTAATCTACGTCACGTTACCACATGCAGTCTTGTCACAATTACGTCTTGTACAGAATACAATAGCCTTACACCAATAAAATTCATTACTCATTTTTCAAGTTTAATGTAACTAAAACAATGCCTATAAATGGAGCATCCAAAATCTAATTCGAACTATGTTATATTTGTTACGTACAATTTTTATAATGAAATATACACAACGTTTACTTTAAGTGACTCTGATTTGGCACTTTCTACAGGTCAAACGAAATTAAAAGGCTACAAGTTTTAACTAACACAATTTTTGGCCCGGCATGGCCAGGTAGATAAGGCACTCGACTCGTAATCCAAGGGTCGCGGTATCGAATCCCCGTCACACCAAATTGCTCGCCCTTTCAGCCGTGGGGGCGTTATAATGTGACGGTTAATTTCACTATTCATTGGTAAAAGAGTCGCCCAAGCTGTCTTCCCTCTAGTCTTACACTGCTAAATTAGGGATGACTAACGCAGATAGCCCTCGTGTAGCTTTACGCGAAATTCGAAACAAATCAAACCAAACCAAATCAGAATTTCCCAATATCGACTTTCTCGTATTTCAGTTAGTGATGTAGAACTAATTAAAAAAACGTGTAGAAAGAACAACATTCCATCAATTTATTTTACGAGTATTAGATTTAAATTGTTCACATATTTCGATTCCATATAATTTAACTCTTCCTACAAGGGCTTTAAACACACTCCTAAATTCGAAGTATGACAAAGTAGAAAGTGGCATGATTTGTTGAAAGGTGGTTACAAAAAACAACATTGAAATATTATTATTTTTCCAAGCTATAATTTAAAGGAAGAAATATAATGATAAATAAGTTTGTATTTACACAGGGTGTTCGAAAAGTTTGGAAACATAGTATTTCCAACGAATTTTAGAGTTATGTTTCATTTGCTGTCCTTGTAATTCGGAACAAGTTTAGGTTAACAGCTAGATTAACTAGACATTTCCATGCTTTGAGAACCCGATAATCAGTCACCTATCTGAAATAAGGAAAATCTGCAAACCACTTAGGGTTCCAGACCTTTTGGACACCCTGTATATTATTTTATGTTAAAATATCACTTGTTTAAAAAATGTATAATGATGTAGAAATAGTAGTAGATACCACAAATACACTTCTAAACCTTATGGTAATTGGCAACCTTGTCACTTAGTTATGCTATAGAAAGATACAGGAGAGTTCTGACCGAAGCATTCGCGGTCATCTCATTACGTACTTAATTTAAGTATACTCAATTATCCAACAGAAGACAGCGTTTCGTGTACGTGTAGCTACTATACAACATAGAAGATTATCCTCCAGTTGCCATGGATACCACTGTAGATGCTTTATTTAACAGCACTTAACTGAACATATGGTATGTTCACTCATCAATGATGGTGTCTTATTACTCCTATTTGGTAAGGCTAGTAAAAATGGTTTTACGTCTTCCACTCAATTAGCTTAGTTTTATAGCAAATGACAAAAAAGTAAGAACAACTACAAATTTAAGATGTTAACGTAATTGACCATTTATGAACCTTATGTGAAAGGACAGCATACTTAATATCCTTTAGTATGCATGAACTGTCTGCTTTATACAAAATAAAAAACTAATTTTCAGGAGTAGCGAGTATAAATACTAACAAATTGTTAGGGGCATTAGATGAAATATCTTATTTAATTATAAAGTTTGGGACATTTTTTATTTAATTTACTTTAAATAACTATATTTTATATTACCGTGAAAATGGAATTGTAATACAAATTAAATATAAATTGTTCCAGAGTTGTAGAAATATTGTTTTATTGAAAATGAAACAATCTTATTTAGTGTTTAAAGCTATGTCTCTTACCATCAATATGGAAGAAAACTGGCTCTAAAAATGCCATTAAAAACTAGTTAACCAAGATAACAAAATGGAAAACAGAACAATTAGCGACAACGTAGTCCGTGGTTTTATTTTATTACTGATATACCTACATAGTGAGCTGATAACAGTGATACATTGTGTAGTTATCATAAAAATGCAACTCTCAAATACTAATGTATTAACGTTTTGGCACAACGAATTTCAATATTAGGGACGACGACGTATAATCTGACAATGTTTAAAACTAGCGCGTATAAGATTAGTAGTGCCGAATGAATAAATATTAAATATTAATTAATACGAGAAAAATCACAGTTAAAAGAATGAAATATATATAACTGTATTAAACCTAATGAGATGGATTTAGTTCTGTATATCCTTAACTGTATTAAGTTTAATTTGCTGGGCTTAGGGCTATAATACTGTTTTAAGCCTAATGGTCTGGGTTTAGGCCTGTAGGTATCTAACTGTATTAAGTTAACTGAGCTGAGCTTAGAACTGCAGATATCTATATGAAGTCTGATGGACTGGGTTTAGATCTATAGATACCTAACTGTATTAATCTCAGTGAGCTAAGATTAGACTTGTAAGTACCTCATTGCATACTACAGTAATTTCATATTAACTATGAAACTGCACCTATTCGTGAAACGAATGCCTTCACTTCAGTGTTATAGTATAGTACCTTCTATGAAGATAGGCTTCTCGGACAAACAGCTTAGTATCACAAACAAACTGTCTTAAAGAGGTAAATATAATACATGTTGAACAAGCTGATGTAGATACATATAAGTCGTATTTGCCAATTTCTCGGCACAAACATTGTTAAAGAAGAAACTTTTAAACTAATAGAAAAAAATGAAATAGACGTCGGCATTTTAAAAGTTGCTCAACTGTAAACAGATATGTAGAAAAACATTAAGCTTATTTGTTTTTAAGAGTTCAGTGTTAAACATTCTTATACTTTTAACGTTATCTTTGCGTATTTTAAAAAGGAGAAATTCATTAACGTTTTTCCATGCGATCCAAATTAATATGATTGTGCAGCAAAGCACAATAGGGCGATATCAAAGTTTCATCTTTATTTTTGGAATTTGAAAAGTCATGCAAACCTACACTTGTAAACACATAATTTGGTCAACATTTTGGTTATCAACACTCCTCTAATCTTTTCTCTCTCTCAACAGAAGCTATGTTTTGTCATTCCCTTTCTATGGATCATGGTTTCTCAATAAAAAATTCGACATAATTTGTGTATGTGATTTACGATATAAGCCCTTGAGGCATGAATACTTTAAATAAAATACATATAGTATCATGCACACCATATAAAAGTTGTTTTATGTTTTTTTGAATTTCGCTCAAAGCTACTCGAGGGCTATCTGCGCTAGCAGTTCCTAATTTAGCAGTGTAAGAAGGTGTAAGGGAAGGCAGCTAGTCATCACCGCCCACCGCCAACTCTTGGGCTACTCTTTTACCAACGAATAATAAGATTGACCGCAATATTATAACGCCCTCACGGCTGAAAGGGAGAGAATATTTGGTTAAACGAGTTTTCGAGCTCGCGACCCTCGGAAAACGAGTCGAGTGTCTTAACCACATGGCCATGCAGGCCCCATATGAGAAGTAGCCATCACTTGGAGTTTGTCAGTTTTTAACGTGAAACACTGGGTGTTTAATCAACAGACTTAAATTTTTGCAGAGAAAGCAAATACACAGAACTATTAATAAATAAAAAAACCGGCTATAGATAAGCGAGAGAGACGATTGTTTGTAGTAAAGCACAAAGATACAAAATAGGCTATTTGTACTTTGCCCACTAGGAGTATCGAAACCCGGCTTCAAGCGTTGTAGGTCCATAGATATGCCACTGTACCACTAGGGGGCGTATATATTTTGTAAAACCACGACTTCCTATGGGTAATAAGTAACATTCAAGAGGACAAAACAGACGAACAATGAACTTAGAGAAAGAACTTTACATAAGGTGATTTTGCCTCGACTACTCGTTTTTAGCGAAATAATTTTGTCTTAAACTTTTGAAACTTTTTGTCATTATTATTTAAGATATTTAAAGTTTTGGGAGTCATTTCTGTTAAATAAAACAACGAAATCGTCTTTGACATTTGGTAGAATTTCAGGGTCAGTTAGTCATTTATATTTAGCTGTATTTATTTACGTGTACTGTACAAGCTCAAAATCTGATAATCAATTTACGATTTCGTATTAAACGGATCATTATAGAAGTGTGTTGCAATAACATTTTTATTCAGTTTTAAAGATAGTTTTAATATTGTTATAATCCTTAAAATCGTGAACTTGGAAGCAGTGAGAAGAAAAACGGAATACTTTGGCCTTTTAAGTGCTACAGTGAAAATATTCTAGTTTGCAAATAGTAATTGTGTGTTTATTTTTAATCAAGGACAGAGCTTGACAATGGGATATATGTACTCTATTCACAACGCAGATTCTAGCGTTGTTCGTCCGCAGACGTGCTGTTGTGTCACTGAAGGGCTTAAACGGTAATAAATGTATTAAGACTAGCCCATTAATCTACCTTATTTTTTGTGTGTCTGTTTTATAGCAAAGTAAAGCATCGATATATCTGAATAACGTTGTTTTCTAGTGATATTAAAACTCGATGATAAATCAGTCAGCGGCTAAGCGTTAAGTTCTTTGTATGAAACTATTTATTTTTAAATACTTTCTTGTAACATACTGTAAAAGTCCTGAAGTTAAGCTTCACTTAAAAAATTTACTTTAACCAAAAATGATTTTAAAATAATTCCAATAACTTACTAAGACCTAGGATATATTTTTGTCAGTGGAAACTAGTATAGTTAATTGAAATACTAGCTGTTATCTATTTATAGCAGATGAAATGTAATAGAATAATAAAACAGGGAAATTAATATCACCGTACGGAATAGTATAACTAGAAATATTCATTTCAAATAATGCATTTATTTTCAGAAGATCTCTGCGTAATATACGGAACATTTACCTCGCCAGTAGGAGGTCGTCTATACTGTTATCACGCATCCCCATAATTCTTGTTCATAGCACATAAATCGATCCTGAGGCTAGGGAGTTAACGATATGAGAAAGAAATGATTCATGACAAATCTCCCACGCATACACAACACGGAAAGTTTTCTCAAACACTACAACGCATACGTCCTAGGATAATGGGCGCCTACCCGCTAAGTATACAGAAAAACGTCATTAACCACTGGATGATGCTACAATTGAAAAGGAACTTTTAAGTGCGCCACCTTCAGGGAAGTATCGAAAAGTTGGAACCACTTTTGATTTAAAAGTAAACGAGCAGGATGTTACAGTGAAGTCTAAGAGAAAAAACCACAAAAGTTTTCTATAAATACAAAAACAAAACCCATATACAATAAAAAATAAGTAAGGTATTTGAGCAAACTGCGTATCCCTTTCGTAAAATCATGAAACCTATAGTTTTAAGCATTGAACCATGTTCCATTTTGCATTTGGAAATTGAGAAAAGTTTAAAATAAATAACATTCGAGGAAGAATGTAGTAGTTTAAATCAGTTTTAGAAGCCTGTAGTCAGATAACAATCTTTATTAAGTCTTAAGTTGTGGTATTTTATATGACTTGGAGCGGCATGGCAAGACGGTTAGAACGCCCGAGTCGTAATATTAGAGTCGTGGGTTCGAATCTCTGTCACATCAAGCATATTCGCCCTTTCAGTCGTGGAGAAGTTATAATGTGACAACCAATCCCATTTACCCTTGGTAATAGAGTATCCGAAGAGTTGGCGATAGTCATACACTGCTAAAATAAGGACGGCTAACGCCCTCGTGTAGCTTTGCGCAAAATTAAAAACAAATGATCAGCTTTATATGAATAAATTAAAAGTTAATTTCCACCGCTCTTAAAAAACGAACAAGACATGTTTAGATGTAAATATCGCAAATACCATTTATTAGTTTTTCAATAGACCTAGCTTCGCCAGGTGGTTAAGACACTCGACTCATAATTCGAGGGTCGCGGGTTAGAATCCCCGTCACACCAAACATGCTCGCCTTTCCAGCCTTGAGGGCGTTATAATCTGATGGTCAATCTCCCTATTCGTTGGTAAAAGAGTAGTCCAAGAGTTGGCGGTTTAGTCTTACACTGCTAAATTAGAGACGGCTAGCGCAGATAGCCCTCGTGTACCTTTACGCGAATTTCGAAACAAACAAATGGTATTTCAATAAGATATAAGAAAAAAATTATTCTAACCTTACAATGACAATACGTTTAGAAAATGTTTATTACACACTTGAAAAGTTATATAGAATTTATAAATTCTTCCTCGAGGTTTTTTATTAATCATTTTTTAACATTTTATAACAGGATATTTTGATGCTGTTAAGAACCAGTAAAGGGATTATGTCTTGAAGAAAATAGGTTAAGAAAATAATTTGCAGTATATACTGAGTACTAAGTGTTGTAATTTTAAGTGGGCGTCCGCTAGTAATCCTATAACGTTTCGTTACCACTTTTCATGTCAGAATCTCAGTTTAACTATTTAATCTTATACAGCTTTATTTGTTAATCTTGTGAGAAGAACCTCAGCATAGTCTCTTACTATCTGCATTCTCTACAAAAGATATTAAACAACCTGAGAAAACAACAGAAAATCAGGAGGAATGACTAAAAGATGTAACTTTCAAATAGAGTATCGGTAACTTCGATGTAATTTCCAAGTTTCTCAACTTGTATCAACCAATGATAACAACAAAAACATACAAACATCAAATGAAGTGTAATATAAGTTTTAACATATTTTAATTAAACGGGAAATTCTTGTTACTAACATTTCAGATTGTTTTAAGCTGATATATTTAAAGAAGGTAACATATCTTTTAATGTTACACGATATATTGGTGTAAGACAAAAATATATTTAATTACTATTTTTTCTATCAATAAACCTTTAGTTAACAAGAGGGTAAAAATCTGAAAGTTTTTGTTTCAACAGAAAAATTACGAATATTTGAGCAACTGTTATTGATAAAAATGGCTAAACTGCCGTGTTTGTTTTTTTTAAATTTTGCACAAAGTTACACAAGGGCTATCTGCGCTAGCCTTCCTTAATGTAGCTGTGTAAGACTAGAGGGAATGCAGCTAGTCATCACCAACCACCGCCAGCTCTTGGACTACTCTTTTACCAACAAATAGTGGAATTGATCGTGACATTATAACTCCCCCACGGCTGAAAGGGTGATCATGTTTAGTGTGACGAAGATTCGAACTCGCTAACTTGAGATTATGAGTCGAGTGCCTTAACCATATGGCCATGCGAGGCCAACTGCCTGTGTCTATCGTTGATTGTAGACGTTATGGTTTCTAGCAGTAGCACATCAAATGAATATGACTCTATAAGTTGATCAGAAAATATTGAAGTATTAATTACTGGATATTAAAATGTGTTCAAGAATACACGTTGCTTCCACTTCTATACAAAATGTCATCAGAGATCGCTTTTAAAAACGTGACCCAATGGAAACAAGATCTGTAAAGGTCAAAGATTACGGAAGTATGAACGGGTCCTGGTATTACAAAACATATGTTGTTTAAAATTACCAGGTACTACTTACATATAAAATATTGGCTGAAGTAAAATCAATATAAGCTTTTCGTTAAACAATGGCTCCTCAACTTTGATAACGTCAATCTTAACAATATTATACACAGAGAAGTGTAGAAATATAACTGGCACTAATATCTTTGAGGAGCTATGATTAATTTTAACCAACTAAGCGTTTAAAAATATATATGTAAAAACGGCTGGTATGGATACAGAAAAACTCTATGTAGAGGAGCGAACAAAGTTTCATCGTCATCGTCAGGTTCACAAAGAAAGAAAGAGGTAACTGACCGATAGCTGACCACTTGTTTGAAGGCGGTTGTGTAATTGAGTGTTGCAATATAAAGGGCGTGCTTAGATGTTTGATTATATATATTAATGTAGGTTTAAAGGTGTTCATTTGTATTTGTTTATTTTGAGCTTGAGTTGTTGTATTAGTAAGGATTCTTTAATTTTGCCGTTGTTTATGTTTGCTTCTTTATTTAGTATTTGGGTGTTTTCTATGGTTATGTTGTGTATATTTGATTTGCAGTGTTCGAAAACACAGTTTTTCTCTACCCATATCAGCCGTTTTTACACATGTGTTTTTCTTTACAAGTGGGTTTTCTCATCATCACGGATCATCAACTAAGAGTTTGTCCTTTTACCAAGAATATTATTACTGAATGGTCATTAATAACCACCACACTTTAATGGTAATATTTTTCTTTGCTTTGTAAAAAAAATGTACATTTGCTACTAAAAATAATAAATCGTAGAATAGTATTTCATCATTAAAACATTCCTATGAAACAGCTTTAAACAATGCAATGTAACATAGACATATCTGCAGCATCAATTACTATCTGTTTATACCTTTATGTCAGCTATAGCCTTTCATTCCCTTACTTCATGTCTTTAATTCCAGCAACCCTCTCGTCTGTGAGTAAAAACAACGACTTCGTTTAACTATGAGTTAACTATTTTCAAAAAATCAGTACTTAAACATCTACGTATATAACAAAACATTAATTAATAATAAACTAATCTTTAAATTAACTTCTATATTTGTTATACCTTAAACTTTAGCTGAATTGAAAACGAAAGTTTACTTGCGCTTCCTTCAGGGAAGTATCGAAAAATTAGATTCACCTTCGACTTAACAGTCTGGTACTCACATTAACTAGATGATTAGTTTAAAAAATGAAATGAACTCTAAAGAAAACCGGTCTGCATTACAAAAACCACAGGACATACTTCAAGTGTCACTAACAGGAATCAAAAATAAAAATTGCACATCAACTTAAAGTATTAACTACGCTGTTTATATCAACTTAAACTATTAACGACGCTATTCACAACTACTTAAACGACTAGCTACGCTATTCACAACAACTTAAACTATTAACTACGCTGTTCACATCAGTTTAAACTATTATTGGCCCGGCATGGTCAAGCGTGTTAAGGCATGCGGCTCGTATTCGTATCCCCGTCGCGCCAAACATGCTCGCCCTTCCAGCCGTGGGGGCGTTATAACGTGACGGTCAATCCCACTATTCGCTGGTAAAAGAGTAGCCTGGAGGTGGGTGGTGATGACTAGCTTCCTTCCCTCTAGTCTTACACTGCTAAATTAGGGACGGCTAGCACAAATAGCCCTAGAGTAGCTTTGTGCGAAATTCAAAAACAAACAAACAATTATTTTTATTACGCTGTTCACATTGACTTAAATTAGTAACTGCGTTGTTCCCATCAAACTTAAACTGTTAATGTTAAGTTTTCATGCTTAACTCACTGAATTATTGATTATGATACACGATTTGACATTTTCCCGTGATTAATATATCACTCGATAAACAACGATAAAACAAGTACTGACAAAGGAATGATTAATCACAGAACTCAACGTTTCATAATCGCTAATTACATTAACATTGATTACTCAATGTTTAGTCAACATCCCTTAATTTGAAAGAAATACTTAAAGTATAGTACAGAATAAATACATCACTGGTAGTTCAGAATATGACAATGAAGAGGTGTGGCGATAAGACTTCGTACATTTAAAATATAGTATAGAATAAATACATCACTGGTAGTTCAGAATATGACAATGAAGAGTTGTGGCGATAGGCTTCGTACATTTAAAATATAATATAGAATAAATACATCACTGGTAGTTCAGAATATGACAATGAAGAGTTGTGGCGATAGGCTTCGTACATTTAAAATATAATATAGAATAAATACATCACTAGTAGTTCAGAATATAACAATGAAGAGGTGTGGCGATAGGCTTCGTACATTTAAAGTATAGTATAGAATAAATACATCACTAGTAGTTCAGAATATAACAATGAAGAGGTGTGGCGATAGGCTTCGTACATTTAAAGTATAGTATAGAATAAATACATCACTAGTAGTTCAGAATATAACAATGAAGAGGTGTGGCGATAGGCTTCGTACATTTAAAGTATAGTATAGAATAAATACATCACTAGTAGTTCAGAATATAACAATGAAGAGGTGTGGCGATAAGGCTTCGTACATTTAAAATATAGTATAGAATAAATACATCACTAGTAGTTCAGAATATAACAATGAAGAGGTGTGGCGATAAGGCTTCGTACATTTAAAATATAGTACAGAATAAATACATACTAGTAGTTCAGAATATGACAATGAAGAGTTGTGGCGATAGGCTTCGTACATTTAAAGTATAGTATAGAATAAATACATCACTAGTAGTTCAGAATATGATAATGAAGAGGTGTGGCGATAAGGCTTCGTACATTTACGAACATATTTGTATCTTATATAACTTACAAAAATACGAAGAGAAATTTCCTGATACATACAGGTCTACTGTAGTTCATTTAACTTAATCTTATTTCATTCAAAAATAAACTCTGAAATGCAAATAAACAAGTTGAAACACTAAATTATTTATATAGAAAGTTGTAAACTAATTTTAAAATAAAAGTGAGGTTTGATGTTTCTATAGAAGGTGAGCTATTTTCTGGACTTACACGTGATTCTTTTACCATCAAAATAAATGCTTCGAACAAGTATATTGTAACCTTGACTTTCTATTATCAAATACTCAAACTTTCATACAAGTTTTATTATTGATAAAAGGATTTTATAAACAATATCCTTTCTATAGACCATGCTTCCCAGTGGCTCAGCGGCATGCCTGCGGATTTACAACGCTAAAATTCGAGTTTTAATACCCGTGGTGGGCAGAGCACAAATAGTCCATTTTGTAGCTTTGTGCTTAATTCAAAAAACAACAACAACTATAGACCATAAAATTGGTAACAATTGTTTATTATTATGATCTAATCATCAATCTACTTCAACCTTTTTAACACTATAAGGCCTGGCATGACCAAGCGTGTTGAGGCGTGCGACTCTTAATCTGAGGGTCGCGGGTTCGCATTCCCGTCGCGCCAAACATGCTCGCCCTTTCAGCCGTGGATGCGGTATAACGTGACGGTCAATCCCACTTTTCGTTGGTAAAAGAGTAGTCCAAGAGTTGGCGGTGGGTGGTGATGACTAGCTGCCTTCCCTCTAGTCTTACACTACTAAATTAGGGACGGCTAGCACAGATAGCCCTCGACTAGCTTTGTGCGAAATTCAAAAAACAAACAAACGAACTGACAGTATAAAACAAATTATGTAGTATTTTTTAATAATCTTAATATTACTTGAATAGCCGCTTACCAGAAAGTACATTCACTTTTCATATTTCGTCGTACATTCATGACAATATTCTTATCTTTTAAATCACGAAAACTGTGCATTTTATGAAAACAAATAAAATCGTTGATTACTGTATATTCTCTGACCGAAAATATGTGGAATAATTAATTGTTATTTTGAATAAAAAACATATTAGGTACCGTATATAAAACCGACCTGAGTGACTTATTATACGTTAAATATTGACAAGTCCGTTGTAGGTACCCCCCGCTAATACAGCGGTATGACTCCGGATTTACAACGCTAAAATCAGGGGTTCAATTCCCCTCGGTGGGCTGAGCAGATAGCCCTTTGTGGCTTTGCTATATGAAAAACACAAATACACCGTTGTAGGTAAAATCACGTTTCGTTCTAATTAGTACTTTCAAACAGATAAACAAGTTTACAATCGGCTAATAAACTCCAGCATAGTTAAGCTTTAACTTTATAGTCTAATCTGAGATTAACGAAGCTCAAAAACATAGTAAATTAAAACTGTTTTGAGCATCAAACAACTGTATTTAATGCCTACACCTGTTGCGTTTGGGCGTCGGGTCGAACGTTGGTATTGTTAAAGTATCAGAACTTATTTGATAAACGTCCAAAATTAATGTTAATATATCTCTGAAAAGTCTGCGACACCCTTAATTCAGAAACGTGAAGCGTGAACTGTCCTATTTGCTCTTAATATTGGCTAATTTTATGTTAAATATGACAATAAAACACATTTTGTAATGTGTAACAGATGTGTCATTCACATCGACAACTTTCTTTCAATAATAACGTTAACATGTTTCGAAGTGTCTAACAAATGTTCAACATCGAGAATTTTGTGTTAAATATGACACTAATACACGTTTTATGGTTTGTAACAAATGTTTCTTCAACATTGACAACTTTGTTTTAAATATAGTAGTAATACGAGTTTCGTAGTGGTAACAAATATTTCTTTAACATCGAGAATTTTGTGTTTTAATTTGGCAGTAATACTAGTTTTATAGTATTGATGATTGGATATATAGCATCAACACATTTTCTTTAAAAACGATACTAACACGTTTGGTAGTATGTGACAAATGCATGTTTAATATCACAACAGTTAGTTATTTTACACAGAAAATGTTAACTGACAAATTCCAACTGTATTATGGCCTTTTTTAACTAAAGAATTCAAGTGAACAAACTATAAATATTATATGTAAAAACGGCTGGTATGGATAAAGAAAGCACTATGTAAAGGAGCGAACAACGTTTCGACATTCTTCGGTCCTCCTGTATAATTTTCTCTACAAGTGAGTTTTCTCGTCATCACAAACTATAAATAAATGTGTATTACTTTGTCTTGGCGTGAACACCCCCTTGAGAGTGAAAGTTCTAAACAAGTCAAGCCTTTCGAGAGAGAAAGCGATACGTAGTAACTAACACAATCCAGATGGTAAACTTTAATATTTTTTAATTCGTTTTCTCTCTTTTCAATAAACGAAATAGGCAAAAGTTGAAAACTGGGAAAAAATCTGATTATCATAAGATTAAGCATAACTCTTACGTTATAAACCGATCTTTTTTCCTCTTTTGTTTTCAGTGAACAGATTTACACTTCTGAATGTCACCACCTTCTATTAATAAATAGAATAGTCTTTTATAATGACTTTATAAGAACTACACATTTTGTTTTATCGTGTTTTTGATACATATGTGAGCGAGGATAGACAAAAACTTTCATCAAACTTTCATTGTCGGTTGTTTGTGCCATAATACTGAATCGTATTTTATATCAATTCTTTACAATATAACACTGATAAGAAAGCTCAAACGTAAGTAACAGAATGTAAGTGAATCACGAAAGTTAAACTACACTCTAGCTCTGATAACAGTCAAGATACGGGAAGCGTAGTTCACTAAGGGACGACACAACCAAGAAGTGAGGAGCAACAACGTTGAAATGCCCATATTCCATTTTCATCAAATTCTTACAATGAAACAAACCAATAACTACAGGCAACAACTTAAATGTTTAAAAGTTTTGTACGACTATAGACATGTGTAGTAATACTATTAAAACACACAGAGGGGAGAGAGTTGATATAAACCAGTAGATGAAATGGATAGAGGTAACCGACTAGTAAATGAACTTGTATAGTTAATCGAAATAAATTACAACAAGCTTTAATAAATTAAAATTCAGTGACTATTTATTCAAAAATCTTTTTAGGTTGAAACAGTATGTACAAGCGTTAGGTTTACGAGTACATTACAGATACTTGCTTCGTAAAAAATTGAATTATCTCCATTATTATTGTCTTTGAGTAAGAAATAGAATACTACTATGAGGTTTTATACTTTTGATATAAAAAACCAATCAGACCTTTAACAAAATCCAGTTTCGTTCTTTCAAGTCAATAATGTCTTGTTTTTGTAATTAAGCACAGAGTTACACGGTGGGCTATCTGTGCTCTGCATATCACGAGTATCGAAACCCTATTTTAAGCGGTGTGAGTCCGCAGACGTACCGCTGTGCCACTAGGGGAGCTCGAGTCAATAAAGTGACATGTAAGTGCCTGAAAAGGAAAAGTATATGCAGATATGGATTTGTACTGGTAAATTTTAAGAATCGATAACTTTAAGTTGAGGTTAATGCTTGTTAAGCGCAACACGCAAGTATTGTTAATACTTTACCCAGGAATTTCGACAACAGCTACAATCTATCCAACTATCAAAGCAATGTAAAAAATCTAACGTGATTAAAATATGTCATCAAAACTAATTCGATCACAAGCTATAAAACTACAATGTGTCAGGGGTATGTGTATACTCTGGTTAAACGTTCTCGCAATTTAAATTGATAGATAAGATTCACGGGCAGACAGACCAGACCGACAGCTAAGAATCAAATAAAGTAATATTCTGCATATAGCTGCATACAGTAACATCTATCTATAGATGAACAAACGTTCTTGCCGTTATACTTTTTTATAGAGCTCGTTAATATTTAACACACCAGTTTGGTGTTTACAAGAACAAAAATCAAATCAAGAATTATTGACTATTGGGAAACCTATTTGCATCTTGTATGTAAATTATACATGGGTAAAGAATTAAAAAAGTAAGCTTAGTTTCTGACAGACACTTAATGGAATGTTAATGTCTAACTAATGTTATGGGTATTTTAAACGAGAAGAGTTTGTTGTATAAGGATCTGGTAAAAGGTTTGATTGTTATTTGTATTTTGCTTCCACATTAAACGTTGTATGTTTGTGTTCGCCATTCTCAACCGGCGTTTTGAGGCAGAATCTGAAAACCAATGATTAAGATTTAAGATTAATACATACAAATTAGAAACACAAACCCATGTTTTATATCCGCTACAAAAACGAAATTTTAACCATGAGATAGTCAGTTATGAAAAAAAGTATATGTGCGGTTTTATTTGAAAAAAGAAACAAACCCTCAACTTGTTTTAATAGTAAGTCTTCTTTATTAACATATCGTAATTTGGTTTGAATTTCGAGGAAAGCTACACAAGGGATATCTGTTTTAGCCGTCCCTAATTTTGCAGTGAAGGGCTAGAGGGAAAACAGCTAGTTATCATCCCCCACTGTTTACTCTTGGGCTACTTTTTTACTAACGAATAGTGGGGTTGACCTCAAGGCTAAGAGGCAAGCATGCTTGGAAGAACAAGGATTTGAACCCTCGTCTCTCAGATCGCGAGTCGAGCCATGCTGGACCCATCATATTTTTATGCCATATAAATATATAAAGAATGGTTATTCTGAAGCTTTTGTTTTCATTCTGTGTACATGTGGATATGTGAACAATGGTTTTAGAAATCTCAAATACAAACTTATTTGTAATTTCATTTAAAGATGGTTTGTATTACTGTTTAGGTGTCTCTTTAAATGATTTTATTTATTTAAAATCTGTATACTGATGTGTAATACATAATGTATTAATTATAAGTCCTCTGGTGGAACAGCAATACGTTTGCTAACCTACAACGATAAAATCCAGGATGCGGTTTCTCGCTGGATACAGTGCGAACTGACAATTTAGTGGAAATAACACCAAATTCGTTCGACAATAATTTGCATTTCACTGTGTAGAAGCAGTTACGAAAGCGATTTCTGTCTTTTACACTCGGGATATGCGTTATTAATTATCTATTTGCATAAAATATATATAACCAACGACTACGTATTTACTGTTTTATCTGACGCATTGCATATAACTTTATATGTGTAATGAAACTGAGTAAACGTAGTCTAGAAGAATTCTACTTTTATTATATTTGAAATTAGACAATCGATAATAATGGTTTTATACGTCACCTTTCCTCAACAATGTGACAATTGTAAAATAAACCGAATACAAGTAACGAAAGTTGTTACCATAGTAACAAGTAGTTTTAGTAACAGTGCTATCTATACATTAAATTACACTCACGTATATTTGCACACAGAAACACTTATCTGTATCTGTTTACAAAAGTGAAAGAAGAGGGAATACTGTTCGATTATAACACATTCTTTAAACGTAAAAATATTCTTACAGCTTGTTGGTAACTTAAGAGCAAGGTACAACTATAATACAAGTAGGTCATTTTAGATGTTATTAAATCAAAAATGAAATACACTGTACCTGATTCAGTAGCTAGCATCAGTCTCTCGCGCCTACCATAGTGTGAGTAAATGCCAGTTTGTTTCACACCTGTCACATTGTTAAAACATGTCAGTTTGTTTCATATTTGTTATAGCACAAGCATATACCAGTTTGTTTCACACCTGCGACAGCACCAGTATACGCCAGCTTATTTCACCTCTAAGACAGCACTAGTGTGAAATTTTCTACGTAAACTAATCCTTAGAAAGAGTTTCAAAGTCAAATCATGATAAAATATGACCTTTCCTTTAGTGAAAATAACTTGATTGATATTTAATTTGTTTTAATAACCTTCTTACTTTTCATATATTATGCTAATACGAACGATAAAGTAGTTCCACGAAAACTACTGTTCTAACCAGATTGTATTATTACATAAGTGAAACGTTTTAGCTCATGCTTGTTTCGTAATTTTCTATTACGATCAAAAACGGTTTGAATTATACTTAATAATAAAATCTCTTGTTTTCTATTATAATAATTCTGATAGTGACTTATACTACGCTGTGTAAATAAGAATAACATTCTTGTAGTATTCATCCATCTAGACTGGTTTATTTAAGTAAAATTATTGAATTTATCACTTTTCTTATACCACAGAATATCAAGATGTTTATTACAAAAACACAATCAGTGTAAAAAAGGCTGTCGCTTCTAACTTGGCTCGTGTATCTCGATTTTACACAACTGGATCGTCTTATAACTTTGTTTTTCGTATTGACAGTGTTGTGTTGTAGATATCACTTTTTTGTTCACACACACACAGCACATACAGTGCTATCTGAACTGTGTGTTCAATGTTACTGATTTAGGTTTGTTTTCTGTCAAACCCTTGAAAAGCAATTTTAGAATATATTCCATGCAAAACTGCTACTATCCACTTTTCCAGGAGATACTTTCCATCGTAAAGCTGATTAAGTAATTATTTAGAAACACGTGGTTAGTGTACAGAACGCTTCAATTTCCATCTTACCCAAGAACACACTGTTTAACATACTCTTTTTATTTTTTTCAGTGATTGTTCTGTTTTAAAATTTAAATAAATAGCTTGACAAACGTTGCAGTGTACGCAATCCCTAGTTTATTTTGTTAGTGACAAACAAGTGAAACGTCGAAGAAGTTTGGACTCCGTGTAATGTAGATGCTGTGTTTTAAAATCCACTGCATTTTTTTTTTGAAGAAAGCGGCAGAAAAAGAGAAAAGAGAAATATATTTTTGCCGTACTTTTGATGGTTTATTTCTCTTATTACACAATATATATTGAATCTGTTTTTTTTATATTCGGCCTGTAAGCCTTTCAAAGTACACTTTAAAAGTGGAACAGTGCTTTTAGCTGATGTTGTTTAAATGCGTCAATACCCGAGAAACAGTCAAACTATCCGTGCCTTATATGGCATCACTGATAGTTCGCTAACTTTTTATATAACTTGGGCGTCGGAACTATCCTTCCTCTCGATCACAGATTTTCTATTCAGTTCGTACAGCACATATACAGGACTTTGTTTGTGAAAGACCAATAACAAACAACATAAGCAAAGGCGCAAACTGGAATAAACGACGCAAACAATGATGTAAATTAAATGAGCTATTATATTATATTAAACAAAAGATTAAATGGATTACACAAACAAGGGTTGAATGAACAACAAGATGAGGCTGAATAAACAACAGAAGTAGAGATGATGGGATGAGTGAATAACACATACTAGGAAGAATGCAAGCTTGCACGACAATAACTAGAACGGTGGGTTTACAGAACAATACACACTAGACTCCAAGTAAGATTGAATGAATGACACACAAAATCTGAAGGTTAAATTAATGACAGAAACAAGGGCGCAAGTTGAATGAACAATTAATCCAACTTTGTATTGGCCTAAGGTTAAATAAGATATACAAACGAGAAGGCAACGTTCAATGAACGACATAAAAAAGTTGTTATTTGTTGTTTTTTGAATTAAGCACAAAGCTACACAATGGGCTATCTGTGCTCTGCCCACCACGGGTATCGAAACCCGGTTTGTAGCGTTGTAAGTCCGCAGACATACCGCTGAGCGACTGGGGGGGCAGACATAAAAAAGAACGAATAGTTCTTGGAACAACATAAACGCAAGGTTGACGCATAGTTGAATGAACAACAGAAATAAGGACTCAAGGTTCGTGATGAAGAGAAACTCACTTGAAGTAAAAATGTATTTCAGGATGGCTGGTATGAGTATTAACACTTTTACCAAAGTAAAACAAAATATTTTTGTTTACCTGAAGGTGACCTTAGAAGGTCAAAACAAAATGTTGCTCTCTGCTTTATTTTGGTAAAAGTGTTAATACCCATACCAGCCATCCTAAGATACATTTTTACTTCAAATAGGTTTTTTCGTCATCACGAATTACTTCACCACGACGATTATACGAGAATTGCAAGTCTATAGTGTTTCTTTGTGCACTGTGTTATCTGTTTAAACTCCATTATACCTGAACTTACCGACATTACGCCATTGTTAACCGTATACGCTCGTGCGATCTTAATGAAGCTAAGAAACTTAAACCTTAAAATTATCAGTAAAAGAAATGACATTTATTTTATCCAGCAGTGCAGAAAGGGAAACTAATCCCTAATTTTGTGAAGATAAAACTATTCAAAATTTTAATCAATGTACAAATATTATCCATAATTTACAGAAAAAAACCTCTAAAAACCCATGTTAAACTTAAAATATAAAGAAATAAATGAATTATAGAAACACAAAAAATGAATCTACACCTTCAGTTGACCTGCTGTATTTAACCAGACATTTATGGACTCGTACAACGCAACATCAATCAAATCGATAGTAAGAAGGACAAGGTAAAGATGATCTCCTTCTTTATTAACCTGGATACGACATTAGAAGGTCGAAACGTTGTTCTCTGCTTTATTTTGGTAAAAGTGTTAATACCCACACTAGCTGTCCTGAAATACAAGGACTCAAGGTTAAATAAATGACATAAGCAAAGAGGTAATGGTGAATGATGGACAGGACACAAGAGCGAGCAAGCAAACAAACAAGGAGTCAAGGGTGAATGAACAACACACGATAAGATCAACGCAAGGTTGACAGAAAGATAAAAAGGATGTCGCAAGGCTGAGAGAATAAATCAGACAATAACGCAAGACCGAGTGAATGAACTAGAAATATAGTCTCAAGAGTGAAAGATTATATCCCAAACTAAACAAGGTTTGTTAAAGAATGGTACGGTGGCTGTTTTGTGTGCTACAGTAAAAGTTCATGTTTCAAACAAGAAACATCCAGAAAAAAAAATATATTACTTTTTTTTTGTCCCGATACAATAGGAAATAGCTGTAAGTTCTTAACATTACACAACATACCTAGAGAAAAGAATAAGGCTTGATTACATCAACAGAAATATATTTTGTGTCGTTCACGCCACCTAAATAGATCACAGAATCTTAAACTATCACTTCATAACACACTTCTTGCACTAAATTAGTTTCAATTAAAATAATCCCCTCAAAACACACAAATGCATTAAATCTACGTTTAATAAATCTGGTCAAGAGCAAAATTCTGAGAGTGACAGTAAGTTAGTGTAATTTAATTTAAATACACTCGAATTCGGAAAGAGCATCCACTGTACAAACAAATAGAAATAAGGACGTCCTCGTTTAACGGAGTATTGTTAATCGAACCCGAGAAATCCATCTTAACATTCTTAAAAACTTATTTCTACAAAGAACAATACATGTATATCCAGACGTTCAAAGATATGTCTACGAATTTGTGCTTGATATTTCTGGTTCAGGATACTCTTTGAAGGTACCAAAAATAATTAGTACTCAGAGTTTTCCTTTTTATTCTAAATCATATCTGAATATAATATCTAAATATATCAACATAAAGAGTATGTCAAAGTTTGAAAAATAATTTGTTTCAGAATTAGAAGTTCTAACACAAGTATAATCAGTATAGCACATACTGGTGTATAAAATACTTATTAGTGTTAGAAATAAACGACCTTATAACACCAAAATGTTGTTATTGTTTAATTAGACACTACGTTTTGTTTTACAGCTTATTCAGGATCGTTCACTAAAACACAGACCAAATTTGACAGTAAAAAGCCTCAACATGCTTCATGTTCAAAACTAGCTGTGTTCGTACCTAGGTTACGTATTCATCCACATTCTTTTTTTTGTGTGTGTGTGTTTCTCGACTCCTAAATAGAATAATTAAAATGCTTTGAACCTTGTTTGGGTTGCTAGTATTTACACATACGTCTACGTCAACAGTTATAACTTATTTTATCTATTTGCTACATAATTTATATTTTTTATGGTTCAAGATATGTCCAACGTATAAAATATTTTAAAAGTTTTATTGATAACATAGCTGTATTTGTGTCATTCGGACTTAATAGTTATAGTCCATCATCACATGAACTAGATGTCGCTGGATATCGTTATCTTATACATGTATAAGGTATAACAAACAAGCGAATGCGATAATCTTCACACTTGGTGACAGTTTGAATAAATTATTGTAAGTGTTTTTACGTCACATCCACGATATTTAGTCTGTAAATTGCAACCGCTTGGAAGATAAATGTGTGCTGAAAGCATTTCATTTGTCAGAAGATATAACACTTGCTGGCCATTTTCCAATAAGTAAGGAAAACTAACCACGTTAATCACCACATTATTTACCGAGGACAGATGGTGAATCCAGCCCTTCCGAAAAAAAAAAAAAAATCTTTACAATATGGATGGTCATCTCGAAAGCTGAGAGTGAGTTGAAACTGTGTAAACGTGAATTAAGAAAAACAACTGAACGTAACTTTACTGTGCTGAAACGTTGCGTATCGATCTCGTTGCGAGTCTTTCGTCACTAGTTCATTAACACTTGAAAAGACGCATCTGCTTCAGGAAAAAATATATTATTCAAAACCAATAAAAACTCAAAGGAAATTGACGTTTGCTACAAAACTGTGACCACATTCTTGAAGTGTGAATAGACTTCGCACACACTCTCCAAGTAGTGTTGCTCTGTAAACAGCTAACTGAATAGCTATTTGAACAGTATAGCTAGTCTTGGTACTCTTGAGTCTCTGCTTATTGTGTAATGTTTTATTTAGTGGTAAGAAAAATACGTTAAAAACAATTTGCACACACAAAAAACATATAGGAAGTAAATTAAGACAACCGTATTTTGCAATGAATTATTGAAAAATTTGGTTTAATGAGAAAAAAATATTAGTCTCCGTTTATACTTTAAACGCAAAAC
This sequence comes from Tachypleus tridentatus, assembly GCF_004210375.1. Taxonomy (NCBI): domain Eukaryota; kingdom Metazoa; phylum Arthropoda; class Merostomata; order Xiphosura; family Limulidae; genus Tachypleus; species Tachypleus tridentatus. The sequence goes on along the minus strand of NC_134828.1, from coordinate 63,295,376 downwards.
TTAAATGGATCATTAAAAGGTAATATTGTGAAAGACGATATGCTAAGCACAAGTAAAAAATAATGTTTTACTTTTTTAGTTAAAACCCGAAAACATTTGAAGTAGTTGACATAAGTCTTCTATACAATGGTCATGCTTTTAAAATTTTCCATCTATACTACGAGGAAGTACAATATTACGTCAAAATTGCATCATGTGAACGAATGACTAATGACAAACAGCATATTAATATCCTTCAACTATCAGATACTACAGAACTTAGGTTTAACTGGGTGTTTGGAATGTATAACTGTTACGTATTCCTGATGAGCAACAGTTAAATCGTTTGTGCTGAAATGTTGAAAACTAATAACGGATTATTATAATACCAGTTCACAAGTTTTTGTCTCTTGATTAATTAGGGTAGGCTGAATTTGTTCATACTGTTATTATGACGTTTATATTGTAACCTACCTGCTAGAAACTACTTCTAATGAAAGCTACTTGCATTCAAACGTATTGTTAGAACAGTAAATATAAACATTCTCAAAGTAGTTTGTTATTTACTTCCTTTCAACTTTGTATAAATTTTATGTTAAGTATCTGTCAAGTAACACCATCCATCTTAATAGTGTTATTATATAAATCATTTTAATATTTGAAAATGAGACAAACGTATTGTAGATCGGTCAGTTAAAGGAGGCGGGCATTAAACTTTCTGCAATTATATATAAAATAGGATGAAATAATATATTAAGTAAAAGACTGAATAGAGTACAAAGTTTGGGAAACTTTTCTATCGCTCTGTAAAACAACTTATGTTATTTAATTTTAAATGAAAGTCGACAGCATATTCCAATTGTTCAGTTATGAACAACAATAGACTTATGAAAACAACGCTTTCATAAACATTAACAGGAAATTAATTTGTTTTCGTCAACAAGAACATACATTTTTTAAATTTTTAACTGGAATTTGTTATGAGACACTTCTATAAACGTGAATAAAATCATGACTTATATCTTCAGAGTGTAACTTTATTAGGTCAGTAGTTGGTTATTACAGTTTCGTCAGGAACTATCAGTATCCTGAACATTTCTTTATTACAACTTCGTCAGTTAATTTTTTTTCTATGGAAGGCGACAGAAACGTAGCTGTCTCCATCAGTAACGTGTGGTAAAAAGAGATGGTCACCTTGTGATTGACACTAATCTTTGTTGGTTTTTCTTAAGGGTTAAAGGTTAGTCGTTGCCAATACTGTGAAGAACCACACACCATCATAGGCAGCTAGTCGTCACAACCCACCGTCAACTTTTGGGCTACTCTTTTACAAACGAATAGTGGGAGTGTCACATTATAACGCCCCCACGGCTGAAAGGGCGAGCATGTTTGATGTGACGGGGATTTGAACCCACGACCCTCAGATTACGAGTTGATGGCCTTAACCACCTGGTCATGTCGGGCTCTCTTATATGGAATACAATATTAGTGACATCGTTGTACATTTATACACTTAAATATTAAAATCGTCTAGAAATAAAAACGCACTGTTTATTTGAAAATAGAAAAATGCAGCTATCACCGTAAATACAAATAGTAAGCGGGAAAAATCTTTTGAATCCTATAAACTGGGATACATTAGTTTTATGCCACCTAGTTAACTGTTTTATTTCAACTGACTGAATATAATTTCTTAAATAAAACACACCACTACTTGCAAGAAAAGTTCTGTTGCTGATAAAAGGTCACATTTTTAAAAATAAGTTCTATAGTTGCTAACAATCTCATTACATATGAAACAGATTCAGTGATAAACATTTCATTGATATAGCTGTTCGTTAAATAAATTATAGGTATAGTAAACTGAACAAGTATGACTTTTTACTGAGATTTAAATAGAAAAGTTTGCATCTCTTTCTTTCTTTCTCGTAACTATTATATAAATGTCACCATCATAGCCTCGATTGATAAACCAGTCAACAGCTTCTTTTTGCTAGACCAGAACTTGTTTAGAATTAATTGATGTTGTGCGACTGAGTTGTGAATTCATTTCTAGTTTGAGTAATGTACCAGTCATTCCTTAACGTACTGATAGGGCCATGTGGTTAAGGCTTTCGACTCGCAATCTACGGGTCACAAGTTTGTATCCCCGTTCAACAAAGCATGTTTGCCCTTTCAATAATGGAGGCGTTACAATGTTCGTTCAATCCCATTATTCGTTGGTAAAAGAGTAGTCCAAAAGTTGGCGGTGATAACTAGCTGTTTTCCTTCTAGTCTTTCAATACTAAATTAGAGACGACTAGAGCAGATATCCCTCGTGTAGCTTTATGTAAAATTCATAACAAACAATATTTTTGTTAACTTCTACATGATGGTAATAGAATTTTATAAAATAAATGGTATATTTTGTCAATTTCAATTACGCAGACTGAATGTGTCCCAAATAACGGTATACAAAGTTACATATCTCTGAATATTTTTAAATAAAAGTCTATTTAATCATAACATACAAATATTTTAATTCGACGATATCGCTATATAATTAATGTAAACTCATAGTTAAGTGTAGTAATTGTGTGAAAGTGATCCTCAACCAAATGTTAAGGTGTAAATAAAATGCATATTCACTAAAATGTTCTGTTAAAGTTGATTATCAAATATGTATCATAAAAAAACATTTTTTCTAATATTACACTGAAAAAATAAACACAGTAATACATCGCGTTCTCTCTAACGTTATTGACAAAAGAAACTATATAAATTGTGTTGCAAAAGTAAATTTAAAGCATCATTAACATCTTTAATATCCCAATCCCTTTTACGCAAAAAAAATGTGTCTACTATTCAAGTAAAAATATTGAATATGTTACTTTTTACTTTGTTGATTTAAAATAAACAAAAAAAAATACCCAGAAGGATGAGTAGTGAATTTTGACTCACAAGCATTAATACCGTTGTTGTTGTTTTATTTGTAAAGTCTAATAACAAATGATAAATAAATCCTCCAAATTCTTAAATCACTGGCAAAAGGTTCATTGACATTTTCAGGTCAGAAAACCTTTCAAGAAGCTCTAATTTTAAAGTGAAAAATCGTCTAGGCTGATCTTGACTTTATTATAATTATCAAGAACAAAATAGAAGAACTCCAGACAGTTTTAGTTCAAGTAGAAATTAAAAACTGCAAAACTAGAAAGTCGTGTAATATTATTCAGCAGTTTGCCCATTCAATGTTCTCCAACAATTTTCGAAAACATTTTTGTTTGATGTAAATATTTGTTGGGTTTGTCGATGAACGTCATGGTATATCGACAATCACAATGAAATTAGATTACTCAGAAATTCAAGCCATTGGAAAGATTAAAAGTGGGATATTTCAACTTTGTCAAGCGGTCGTTTAGAAAAACGTTTTAGTTGCTCTGTAAAAGTAATTACTGAGATATTAATAACAGTTAAACATTGGAAGCTCTCCACTTTCTAGGTCTTTTGAAATGTATCATTATTTCAGCTAGTAAAGGAAATTTAAAATTGTTTTCTTCGCTTAACCTGATTAGGAACACAACAGATTATTTACTTTTAACACTGGGTCATCAGTTAACCTTAAGCAAACAAAAATAAATTGTAAAACCAGTCACCTATAACTTATCTAAATTAGTAGCTCAACAATTTCAGAACATAAAGCACTTTTCGAGAAGAGAATTACACACAAAAAATGTATAGAAGATTGGCCGAAGAAACACGTTTTATTTTTCTTTGAAGATTACGAATTTAGTTTAGGGCACATCCTTTTATTTTAGCAAAGGTTTATCACGCATGTGAGAATAACTGTATTATCTTGAATTGAGTTTGATTGTGCTTTCCGTCATTCGGGAACTTATTTCTGTAACTCTTTCAAACGACATGTTTATTTCATGAGAATTTCTTGGCTAAAGGAACTTCACTTTTAATGTTACAAAATGGTGGTTATTGCAAGTTAGTGTGATGAGTTTCGCGAAAAGCTACAAGAGTGATAGCTACGTTAGCCGTCAATAATTTAAATTGATAGACTATAGGGAAAGCAGTTAGTGAACATCATCCATCGCCAGCTCTTGGGTTATTTTTGTCGATAGTGGAATCTGACTGTCATTCATATAATGCATCCACAACCCTGAAGAATGGATTTTTTTTTGGATACGAAATATGAAATTTCATATTTACAGTTCGGCACACTAACTGCTGGTCCGGACCACATTTGGATCCAGTATTATACAAATCTTGGTAAAAGAAATGCTTATATACAAGCCTAACTTTATAACTAGGTTTAGTTCCAACGCATTTATATTTTGTATACCACAGTTATAAGTTAGGAAATACATTTAAAATTCTGCGATGTGCCGAACATGTCAAAACTGACGTAATATTTATCACGTTTTGAAATGTTTGGTCTGATATTTAAATGGTCAAAGGAAAAGGAAAACGTTTGTGACTATGTAGTCTTAAAGAAAGTTTTAGTGGGAAACAGTTTGGTTTGAGGTTTTAATACGATTATTAGGATTATTTTCTATGCGGTATTGGGAGGAAATTAATTTATTTAAACAAGGATTTGATAAGCAATTCTAGTGAAAAGTCATCTCCTTTTAATATGTTTTGACCAACCATTGAATTTGTTGCGCTCTTTTACATGCGTCTATGACATTTTAGTCGATTGTAGATCAATATAATTTCTGAAGAACGCGTTAAAAAGCTTTTCGATGTGCCTTTTGATCTGGAAATATTACTTTCCAAACGTGGGACCTAAACCAATGTGATCATCGCTTTGTCGGAGCAAATTCATAATTATGAAATGGTAAATATAAAAGTATATGTAGATCAGTGTAAATAAATGTTTGTGAGTATAGCAGGGGAAGCTTTATTCGCTGCCGTGAGCCCCAAAATAGAAAAACGGCTTTGAAGTAATGAATAAAAGAAACATGCAATATATTTTTGCAGTTGGAAGCTTTCCGGTTGTCTTATGTAAACTAAGAAGCAATGAGACATTTGATCAAATTTTCAGGACTGTTAGAACTAAATACTGCTGTTAGGTGGATATGTTTTCAAGTAAATAATTCCATCTGATTGCCAAAGTTTTCCGAAAATCCAAAGAAATGACTTACATTGGTCTCTTTCCTTTGGTGTTGATAAATTAAAAGTGTTATTACAAAAACAATCTTCATTAACAGTATGATTCTATCAGTACAAACTTTCAAGTTAGACACGTTACTAGTTTCATTATGTGCTATATCTCTGACAAATTTCTCTATCCCATCCTGGACTTTTTTATACCATCTTTGCCTCGCTGTGCAGGTGTCATGCCAGAGTTTGGCCATAAATGGTTTTCGCTGCTTGCTTCTGCTTAGGAAACAGTTGGATCACATTACTCTGCATAGCAAAAGCTGGTGGAAGTTTTAACTCATGTGTATAGTCCACCTCTAATTGCCTAAACACATGTTTAGCTAAAAGCTTGTGTGACTTAAAACACACAGATACGACTATCATAAAACACGTTGACTTCCCATTTATAAAGACTGATATTTTTGCCTCATACTGAGCACAAAGTTTTGGGCATTTAATCCATCTAAGCGCACTCTAGCCTATGTTTCCAAAGTTTCAAATGGTTACGCTAGCCAGATCAATCTCCCTATTTGGAGTACACCTTGGAAGTTAATAGTGTGCATCTGAACGTTTTTATCATTGGTGTTTCCATATTTCTCGTATTTCCATGGTCACGCCTTGCATTTAAATCTTTAGTTTCTAATACACTATGAAACTTTTAATAAATTGCAACTGCCTGCTGAAGGAAAAGAAAACGACGTCTTGGCTTTTATATTGAGGTCCCTTTCTTTATAATAGTCGAAATGTCATCTTTTATTTCACAAGCAGTTACAGTCTACTAAAAGTCTCAAATAAACTATTACTCTGCCTAAAGTTCCAATGAAACAATCAAAATCATATTTTATTTATAAGTAATCGTAGCAATGTCGTAACTTGGCAGCGGTGAAATTGATTTTCAGTCTAAAATTTGATTCAAACTCATAACATACGTTACAAAAGTAACAACGATATGCAACATTTTAATAAGTAATGTGCTTTTTGAAATAAATAAAAATATAATTTATTTATGGGATTTTATTTCCAAATCAATATTTTTTCAGATTAAATTAATCATATCAGAAAAAAAAACGTAGGTTCAAGACGTCTTGAATATATAACGATAAAAAATCGTATAAACCGAGCGCTTTCGAAAAGTGGACCTTTCTTTTTCAGAGAGAAAGAGCTTACTCCTGCAAAAGGAAGATTTTATTTCTTCAAATTATTATGTTTATCATAAAATCAATATTATCATGTTTTTTTTTCTCTTTGCTCAGTTGATTTGTTTTACATTGTACACTGGTCTGCAATCAATTTCTGATTAAATGAACCTTCGTATAAGACATTTTAAGTTAACAGATAAATTATATAATTTTACACGTCTTTTCAGAGTAAATGCTTCTAATCATGGGTATTATTAGATAGTATTAACCTTAACGCGGAAAGTCATTCTCTATAACGTGGATTTCAACTCGTCCAATCACTTACACAAATAACATTCACATCTAACCATCACATGACACCAGCATCAAATTTCAACCGCTCCCCATCCATTGGTATTGCACACACACATTCACACATAGAACGTCGAGATTCTATTGGTTAGTTGAACAGACGAACGGTGGTAAAGAACAATCGATATATATACACTACTAGCTGTTGTTCACTTTGTGAACATTTTCTCAATTCAAAGCTCCAAAACATTTGAATACATGGGCTCGTTCTAAAGATGTCTTACTGTATTTTTGTTTCTTGTTATTGTAATATTTCTAAGAAGATTTTTCAAAATTCCAAAAATTGGCCTGGACTAAGTACAATACGTAATATTCGATAGATTCTTTTTTTTTTGTCAAAGGTTTCAAATGTTAATTAAATTGTTTTAATGTGATTCTAAACAATAAAAAAGCGAAGAGAAAAGCAGTATATAGAGTTTACGTTTCAACAATGAAACGTTTTAGGTATAAACTAAGTATTAACACGTGTTATTAAGTATTTCTAATGTTATTGTGATCAAAACATGAAACTAAAAAAGAGGAAATTACTTACTCTTTGTCATCAGATTATTAAAAAATGACTTTAATTGTTAAGATAGAACCTGAATTTCTTTCTATTAGCCTCACAGTAGCATAGCGGTATGTCTGTTGTCTCACAGTGCTATAAACCGGGATTTTTCTTTACCCGTGATGAGCAGACCACAGATAGTCCATATCGTAGCTTTATATTTAACTTTAAACAACAACTTTTCCACTGATTAGTTAATAAGTTATGGTGATTACTAAATAAACTTTTCCCTACCTACCAGGCTGTTACTTTTTCTTGCGAGTAAAACCTAAGTTTCAGGTATGTTACAAAGAATACAAGTACGAAATGTTATACCGAACAAAGTTTAACTTTCATAGGTGTTTGAAATCACTAGTGAAAGTAGTTCATACTTGTTACATAATGTAATTTTCTTCTTAATCTTGTAAAAGGTTTGGTACTCTACTTAAAAATAAATATAATAAAGTTATTCTTTACTTAACACGCGTTACTCCATTGACAGGAATACTCTCGAAACGTTGATGAGCAACACAAACCATCTGTAAATGGAATATTACAGACTCAGTTCAGGTTAGTAGTGGATATTTATAGCAGTACACCCGTTAATGGTATTAATTTATACTAAAGTTTAAACTAATTCATATTAATGTTTTCTTTGCTTATGGCAAAGCTTCTAAGGCTATCATCACTGAATTTGAACTGCCTAGCGGAGGGAAGGCAATCGGTTGGTAACACAAACCGCCAACTCTTAAGTTATCCTTTTAACAACGAATAATGAAATTGACCATAAGGGCTGAAAGAATGAGGATGTTTGGTCTCGAGTTTGGAACCAGCGATCTGCAGATTGTCGTTATAATGACGAGATGAAGAGAAGTCAACCGATAATAAAGTTACAACATGATCATGAAATTTACTTTCCGAATCCTTTATTCCTTCAAACAAATATATCCAGTTTCAACACAGAGAACTGAACCCACACCCATGTACGTGCAAACTCTGGCGGTCCGCACACATGTGCGTACAAAGTTATAGCAGCTGTCATCTTTGCGTTGTGTGAGCGCACGAGGTAAGTGATTTAATCGCTTCTTGCATCTATACTTACCAGCTTTGGCGATTCCCATTTTGTTCATGCGTTACGAGTTACCAGTTCTGATTTGTATGCTAAGGTGGATATTCGTGTTTGGGATTAACTGATCTGTTACTTGTGAGTTCTAATGTCTTATAATCGTTAAGAATAGTAGCTACTTCTACCAGCTTACGTGCTAACTATTGTAACTACTACGTGTGAGTGACCTAAGTTTATTTGTGTGCTTAATTAAGTGAATACTTATTTTTGCGTGAAACCATTGTAAGTACCCTCGTGTTTGCGATAAATTAATAATTATTCTTATGTGTACGCTCAGTTAGTTGCTACTGCACGTGCGTCCACGCGCCCGCTTCTTAAGTTAGTAGCTACTGCTCTTTGGGTGTTAAATTGAGAGCCAGTCCTAACAGTCAGCATTGAAAAATCTATTCACTGACGAACTATTGTTATCGTGAGTGAATGTTTGAAAACCAAATCGTAACTGTAATTTTGTATTCACAGTTTCCTATGTTGAAACGTTTCGCTGCGTTGCTATTATAAAATATTTGCCTTAATTTGTTATGAAAAAATCTAATGTGTGGATGAGGCAGGAAAACGTGGCATTGCGTTTCTGAGTATACTAGCTGTTTCCTAGCTTCTGAAAACGTTGCATTGCATTTCTGAGTATACTAGCTGTTTCCTAGCTTCTGAAAACGTGGCATTGCGTTTCTGAGTATACTAGCTGTTTCCTAGCTTCTGAAAACGTGGCATTGCGTTTCTGAGTATACTAGCTGTTTCCTAGCTTCTGAAAACGTGGCATTGCGTTTCTGAGTATACTAGCTGTTTCCTTGCTTCTGAAAACGTGGCGTTTCTGAGTATACTAGCTGTTTCCTAGCTTCTGAAAACGTGGCGTTTCTGAGTATACTAGCTGTTTCCTAGCTTCTGAAAACGTTGCATTGCATTTCTGAGTATACTAGCTGTTTCCTAGCTTCTGAAAACGTGGCATTGCGTTTCTGAGTATACTAGCTGTTTCCTAGCTTCTGAAAACGTGGCATTGCGTTTCTGAGTATACTAGCTGTTTCCTAGCTTCTGAAAACGTGGCATTGCGTTTCTGAGTATACTAGCTGTTTCCTTGCTTCTGAAAACGTGGCGTTTCTGAGTATACTAGCTGTTTCCTAGCTTCTGAAAACGTGGCGTTTCTGAGTATACTAGCTGTTTCCTAGCTTCTGAAAACGTTGCATTGCATTTCTGAGTATACTAGCTGTTTCCTAGCTTCTGAAAACGTGGCATTGCGTTTCTGAGTATACTAGCTGTTTCCTAGCTTCTGAAAACGTGGCGTTTCTGAGTATACTAGCTGTTTCCTAGCTTCTGAAAATGTTGCATTGCATTTCTGAGTATACTAGCTGTTTCCTAGCTTCTGAAAACGTGGCATTGCGTTTCTGAGTATACTAGCTGTTTCCTAGCTTCTGAAAACGTGGCGTTTCTGAGTATACTAGCTGTTTCCTAGCTTCTGAAAACGTGGCGTTTCTGAGTATACTAGCTGTTTCCTAGCTTCTGAAAACGTTGCATTGCATTTCTGAGTATACAAGCTGTTTCCTAGCTTCTGAAAACGTGGCATTGCGTTTCTGAGTATACTAGCTGTTTCCTAGCTTCTGAAAACGTGGCGTTTCTGAGTATACTAGCTGTTTCCTAGCTTCTGAAAACGTGGCGTTTCTGAGTATACTAGCTGTTTCCTAGCTTTTGAAAAGGGGCATAAGTTTCCTTTTCCATTTTTTGTGACATGAAGTAAAGTGCTAACTGGGTTTTCCGTTTTATCAAAATGTCTGACTTGTGTCGTTTTGTAAAACTTTCATTTAAGAACCTGAAGCAATGTTTATAGAAACAAGTATTATCCATACCATTTGTACTAACATTGTAATCTCATACAGCAAATGTTATTTTTACTTCTCAGTTATGTAGCTTTTGATATAAATTGATGTGGGTGAGGTGAAGACAAGAACAGAATATTAAATAACGGAACGTCAATTAACAGCGATTTTGTGGTACAAAAGCAAAACACATGTTAATATTCTCATGATTGAAGAGGTTGAATCTCAAGGTTATTGTTATTCACAGAAGAGTATCCTATCTTATGCTACGTAAACATGTCTGAGACAGAAGACTTGTTGAGTAACGCGCGTGAAATCCCCTTATATGTTCAGTTCACACGCTTTAAGTCTTAACTGTACACACTTAAGGAACCTCTTCATTGTTCTAGCTTCTAAATCTGTAAAATAGACGGTGTTGGTAACAGTGACTATTTGAAATGATTATTGAACAATGTAGGTATAGGAGAAATATTGTATAATACATCACAGTTTCTAATGTTGAAGATGACGTAGAGAAAACGTAATCATACTTTGTCAATTGTGTTTGGTCAATTTTGTCCGATCTTCTTCAGTTTAAATTGTTCTACGTTTCATCTAAACTTTCATCACGTTCACACACTATCTGTCACGGTAGCAAAACTACTTCGCACCAGACATTCCTAACTGTCTTTATATTAGTTTTATGACATTATTACCTTTCTAACGTAGGAGGTAACACGTGATGACGAGAAACCCACTTGAAATAAAAATGTATCTCAGGACGGCTGGTATGGGTATTAAAACTTTTACCGAAATAAAGCAGAGAACAACGCTTTGACTTTCTTAGGTCATCTTCATCTTACTTCAATAACAGAATACTAGACTTCATGAGAAAGTGAAGTACACAAACACATCCACCGCTTGCCACCTGCAAGAACGAAATCGTTTTTCTTCCAATTCAATAAATGAATAGAATCTTTTAACGAAATCCAACACTTAAATCATACGTCTACCAGCGACATTCGAGACAGAACTTGTCTCTCTGTATTTATTTACTAATTTTTTATTGCGACATTTATAGCATGTACACTCTTAGCATTACAGAAGTTTAAGGTGTCTGGTATTAAGCGCTAATCAAAAATATGATTAGAGACAGAAGACCTGTAACTTCAGAAGAAAGAGAAAATTCCAATATGATCGGAGAAAATAGAGTTTGATGGCTTTGGTAATTTGAATGGATTTAGCCTTGACAAAGTTAGTTACTTTGTGTCTGATACATCTATTTGTGTTCTGCTCACCATGGGTATCGAAACCCGATTTCTATCGGTGTGAGTCCGCGAACATACCGCTGTACCACCGGGGGACATGAAAATGGAATATTTAACAATTGTGTAGACAGCATGATTAAGCCTTCCGGTTCGGTATGGCTTAGTGGCTATGGCGCTTACCTCGTAATATGAGGGTCGCGCGTTCGAATTCTCGTCACACCAAACATGCTCATTCTTTAAAGGAAATTACAAATAAATATGTATTTGAGGTTACTAGAACCAACATTCATATATCCACTTGTATACAGGATGAAAGCAAAAGTTTCAGACAGCAATTTGAACCCATGATCCTCAGATTACGAGTCGAAAGCCTTAACCCACCTGGCCAGACAGTAAAACTACTATCAAAACTAAACGAACCGAAAGCAAATTGTTGCTAGTTTCTTAATATTGATGGTTATATTGTAGTATTCTTTAAAACCAATGATGTTTAGTTTTTGATTCATCGATATTTATTGCTTAGCACTAAAATATTCAAGTTTTAAATATGTGACTTAAAGTTTAAGTGATTCGAACTTTATGAGTATTTGCTTTAATTTTGTAGTAAGTAATTTACTTTCACACAAATCTTTTATCGGTTGTACATACTAAAAAAATGTGTTGATTTGCTCATAACGTTTTACCAGGTTGATCTCGCATCATCAGGTTATCATGTTATTATTATTTTTTGTTTACAACAATATAGTTACCCGCCAGATGAAACAGTTAGAGTGTTTGAATATATGCTGAACCATGTTTCAACACTTTCAGCTATAATTGTTGTAAAGACATTAAAAAGGTAAAACGTTATTTTCGCAGGTACACTATAAAAATATTTATTTATCTTAAGCTTACGACTACTGAGCTACAACATTGACTGGTTTAAATATTAAAACTGTAAAGTATTTACTAATGTATATATATATTAATATCTATCTATGTTTTAGTTTAATATATATTTAGAAAGTCCTGTAACTTATATTATTAAATATGCATTGCAAAAGTCTCGCTTTTTCTTTTAATTTGTAGAATATTCTCCAGTGTAAGAATCAACAATGTACATATATCTACTTAAATACCAATATTGTTGGGCCAACTGAACAGTTTAGAACTTCGCCCTAAAATTTATAAATTGCAACACGCTGGGAGTCACTAATAATATTGTTCATTCGCTACAATCAGTATACTTTAAAACTCGGAAGCTATAATTCTGATAAGCGCTTACTAATCGGAATATTACAGATATCTAACGAGGAATGTGTATAAATTTCGAACATTACAAACCATTCAACTTCAAAGAATTAACTTTGAGTGTCAGTATTTCTACGAGAGCATTAGAAATTTCCTCGGTAAAAAGTGAGCTTAATTACCGCGTGAGACCGGCTAACTAGTTTTCCCGTCAAAAGTGTACCTATGTATAAACTTAAAATTAATTCGCGCTCTGTGAACTGTCGATAAAAGATTCAATTCCAGACAAGATAGAAGACTCAGTATTGTTTGTAAGTTTGGAAAACTTGTATATAAACCATTATTTGTAGTAACTATTTTCAATAATCATTATTATAAATTGTATTGTTTGTATATTAAAATATATTTGTGTTAAGAAAGAAAACTGTGTGTATCAATCTTGTTGGCAAATATCATAAATTTAATATATATCGATGTTTAGTTAACTTCTAACTTAAAATTAAAATTTAAAATCGTAATATCTATCGTATGTAGTGTAATATATCGGAGACTCGTCCGAAATAAATTATAATATGTAATAAAACATAAGCAACAGTTCTGTTATAGGTTTATATTTCTCAAGCAAGTGGGCTTTATAGTTGTGTGTGTAAACATATGTTTGATTTATAAAGAATATATTTTAAATGGAAAATTACAGATTAGGCTACAGTTAGTGTGCTCATCACAGGTACAGAACATAGAACTTTGCATTATAAACCTTCAAGTTGACCGATGACTCGCCAGGTGTACATAATAATAACTTACCATAATGATAACTTTCTTGAAGACTGGTTTTCTTCAGAAGAAAGACAAAATTCCAATATGATCGGAGAAAATGGAGTTTAATAGCTTTGGTAACTATGAAAATATTGTCCAACAACAAAATCAAAATTAAATGAGACTCAACCAAAATGTAGTTACTGCTTATACTATAGTTTGGGATATGTGTAGTTATTTAAGCGCAAAGCTACATAACGGACTATCTGCGCAGGGATCAACCCACAAATTTTATCATTATTCTAGGAATGGAACGTAACATTAATAAAAGTCCAATTATAAATTTGGTACTGTATTAAATATTAATCCAATTCTGGTAAGGAAAACTCAAATTTTCTCTCTCGTTTCTATTTTTCTATTTCTATATATAAAAGCTTTCAGTATAAACTTTTATAATTTTCTCCTTTGTACTATAAAAATCTCCTACCATAATTACTTTATTGCATTTACGGTTTTGTTAAACACTTTAGCTTTAGTAGAATATGAAAGCAAAGAAACGTTTTAAACTGCTAGAAAGAAAAGGAAACAAACAAACAAAAACCAAGACTGAGTCAAAATAATTCCGTTATCATACACCCGAAACGTTGAGGGTTTTTTTTGGTTTTGATTATTTAGCCACTGAGATTTTAATACATGCTATATTTTCTGAACATTTTATGAAATATTTTTCATTTTTAAAATTTAACAGTTTATGTTGGATTTAGATGAAATAAGCTACTCATGGAATAAAGCAGAGATAGAAATTAACACCTATATTTGTGCTTTATTTATGACAGAAAAGAAAGCCACTTTTCTAACTTCCCAGTAGCACAGCGGCGTATATGTGGGCTCACACCGTTAAAAACTGGGTTTCGAAACCTGCGGTGGGCAGAGCACAGTAACCTATTATGTAGCTTTGTTTTTAGTCCCAAACACTCACATTCTTTCAAATATCATATTCATTTTCCTAAAAAGAAAAAATCCAAAATTTTGAATTTGCCCCACCTATAAATGTAGACATAATAAAAAGAAGCTATATCAATGTAACCGCTAGTTGATATTATAAAAAAAAATGTACGTTAGAAATCCTGTGAAATTGATCATTACATTGTTAGTCTATATAGTAAGTCTCTAAAGACATAAACTAAATCGACAAACAGAAATCTGGCCACTAAACGGAAAAGTTTGTCATATTATACTATCCTAATATAAATATTATTTGATTATTATTACTGATATTATATTTTGCGAGTTAAGCTAACTGTCGTAATATCATGTACTGTCTGATATAATTTCATTGGTCCATATACCTACAGCTACTTTCTGCTTTATTAGGCCTATTAGAAGATTTCATACACGCTTTTGCCGCAGTAAAAGACCCGTTATAACTTAAAAGTTCTTCACTGCAATCCTGTCAGTGTCAGTTAAATAGATTAGATTCTTTGGTTGTGGTTCGTAAGTGCAACAGAAATAGGCTCAAACGTTATTGTGTTTGCCGGAAATAATGTAATTGACTAGATTACCTGTTTGAAGCACTTAGAAGTAAAACATCGCCTATCTGTGTAGGAAACATGAAATATTAAGCACGCCGATCTATGTAGGGAACGTAAAATATTAAGCAACTTAATAAAGACATTTTGAATTAAGTTATCGAGTTTTGTGTTTTTAATATTGTGAACCACTTTTCATTACGCAAGTAATGCTACAAAATACGACTAAACAGAGAAAGAACAAAACTTGATACAAAATCTAAATGAAAAAAGAAAATTACTTGAATAAATACAAAGACAAAAACAAAGAGGAATGTAATTATGGCAAGACAACGGAAAACCATAAATATAAATAATATCCTAGTAATCTTATTAAAAGGCATAATAATTCGAAAATTTCTTATTCACTGTGCATACTTTTCAATTTTTGAAGTAGTTTTTTTTCACAGATGTTTACGTAAACATTGATAATGTTGAAGATAAATGTTAAATTAACTTAAAAATATCTTGAGGTTAAAGTTCAGTGGGTGATTTATTTTAGAATATTACTGAATCATCTTATATATACAAAAGAAATTCAGAAAATAAAATTTAAGACCGAAACCTGCATTGCACTGTGTGCTTCGTGTGTGTAGATAAGGCTAAACATTTTAAATCGTCGTACAAATTTATATTCCACACACACGAAGCTCACAGTAATATACAGGTTTTGGTCTCAGCTGTCTGCGGACTCACACTGCTAGAAACCGAGTTTCGATACCGTCAGTGGGTAAAGTACAGATAGCCCATTGTGTATCTTTGTACTTAATTCCAAACAAACAAACAAACATAAATTTAGATATTTTGCGTTTGTTACAACCATTCAATCGTTGGATGGCTCTGAAGAAATTCAACTTAGTTCATTTCTTAACAACGATCTAAATATTTTCTATAAAAAAATCAATACATTCCGTTCACCTTATTGAGCTATTATTTAATATATAAAAATGTTCATCGTTTTATTTAAATTTTCAGTTTGATAGTTAATACTACCTCAGCCTTCATACTGACGAAACGCACTGTTTTAAGCGGTGTATATCTTAATGTGAGGCAACAAAACGTGTTCTCAAAATCATTCGGACGAAACAAACCAAATTTGGTGGAGAGTACGGTTCAATCCATTAATCAATTTGTTATGAAAGTTGGATATCAAATGAGGATTTATATTTTCTGAGTGAAAGCTGATAGAAATTTATAACCAAGTCTTAAGAGACTGAAAGGACCACTTAGAATTAATTTTCTTCATATTTAATAGCCACCAGTCATAAACAAACAAAATAACTTCCAACTACTCATTCATGTTAAATTTCCCCAACAAATAAATCTAGCTGCTCAAAATGTTTTGAGCTGTTTTTCTTAATCCTAATATATGTGAAAAGAATAGTGAGATGTTAGCGAACTTGAAACATTGATACCTTGAGTAAATACGATTGTATATCATTTTGTGCACATACATGTATCTGAAACTAAGTCCTCAATATTTTGAAAACACTTTTGTTTCAAGAATCAAGAAGTTCACTACGTGAGCATGATTTTGTCAAATCATCTAAAACAATCCCTTTTTAGTTTTATTGTTTTAGCACAGCAGTTCTGTGTTTTCTTCTTAAATCAGGACATAACAGCAGACAGTACTAAAGCCCAAACAGTTTGAGAAAGCTTGTTCCTGGACTGCCTTAGAGAGCGGACAGGAAGAAGCTAATTGTTCAAATGAAGAACACACCTTTGAGATAAAGTTAGAAAATTGAAACGTGTGACAATTAGACTGGATCTCTAGAACTTCTTAGATTGAATCCTGATTTTATTTCTGTCCGTAAATTTAGCAAGTATGAAGTCTAAAGTGTGTGTGCTGGTACTTTGTTTTCGTTAATATTTTGAAGGAACTTACTAAAATGGTAAAAATAATTTCCTTTAACAATTCAAGTAAATAGTGGTTTCTGAAGAATAATTTCAATCATAACATTAAGCCTTATTTGAAATTTTGAGAGAATTTAGACTTTCATGCATCTCTAACAGTTAAACAATGCTTATAACAAGAGGACGTTATCTGATTGAATCATTCAACTATTTTATAAAGTCTAATATGTCAACTTTATGTAGATGGTGTTGAATCTATAACAAATCAAGATTTTTCAGAATAATGGTAAAATAATGTTTTTGTTGTGTATAAGATCAATGTCAGCTATATAAAACATTTTGACTAATTATTTGATTTTGCTCTTATAAGAATATAAAGATCCGAGAAATTTTCCATGAAGAGGAAGAGTAAAATAATGGATACTGGCTCGGCTAAGTACTACTAACACGATCTCGCAAAAGTAATAAAATGTAAAATAAATCAGAAAAACTATCCCGAGATCACATTTACATTATAAAGCAGTGTAGACGTATTCTTTTTATATGCATATTATATATTGTCTCTATAATATTGTCAGCTACTATTAATAGTTAACAATATTCATCCTAGTTACTTGTTAACACGTGATCTGGATGAGTGCTTGTCTTGTTTTCAGAAAGAATCACGAGTCGTCTTAAGATAACTCGAAGCAAGTCATTTAAAAACTTTACAAAGTGTTGAAATTATACAAACTTGAATTATCTAGTATAGAAAATAAACATGAATATACTGAATGTTAATCACTGATTTGACTGCCTTTACAGCAAATAAACTAAACTTAATAAATCGAGTAACACGCATGTCATAATATTCTCCAACTGTAAAATGTTTGTATGTTTTATTTAAATAGGATAACAAAGGGTGTGACATCATTTCTTTTAGGGCCCGGCATGGCCAAGCGTGTTAAGGCGTTCGACTCGTAATCTGAGGGTCGCGGGTTTGCATCCCCGTTGCGCCAAACATGCTCCCAGCCGTGGGGGCGTTATAAAGTGACGGTCAATCCCACTATTCGTTGGTAAAAGAGTAGCCCAAGAGTTGGCGGTGCGTGGTGAGGACTAGCTGCCTTCCCTCTAGTCTTACACTGCTAAATTAGGGACGGCTAGCACAGATAGCCCTCGAGTAGCTTTGTGCAAAATTCAAAATCAAACAAACAAAGGACGTGACATCACTTCTTTCATTTATTGTTTAAGTTTCTTTCGTGGTAATTATTTTCCAATAGCTCATTTGTTTTAAACACTTTTGAATTCATCATCACTCTTGTTTTTCTTATCTTATAAAATATACACCTGTCACTGGAAACTGAATGTTGATCGATTATTAAAATTCTGTTTTTATTTGTTTATGATACGATATTTCGTGTTAAATTTTGAGGTTATTTAAACTTTTTCTACAAAAATATTTTCTATATTTTCAGTGTTCGGAAAACATCGAGATAATTTGTTCATTTCAGTCAGATATGAAACAGCTGCCAAAGTTTTTTTCTGTGATGCTCATTTTGTTTCTATAAAGAAACATCGTGAGCTTCACTGATCTTATACGTTTCTACACGATAAATACATTTAGTACGATTCTGTTCATCCATATAATCCACATTGCTAGTATTATAAATCAAAATAATTGTATAAAAAGTTGGGAATCCAAAACATTAATATCACAAAATATAAACGTACTTCATACGATCAAAAACCTTAACATGATATACTATGTGGTTAATAGTAGCGATCGGCAAGGCTTACAAATAATTCCCGCGTCCAAAAATCAACTTATTGAATTCCTAAGTGAAAAATCGACCATTCAGAATATTGGTTACGATATATTATGTTCATATGTACTAATAGCACGTGAAATAGGTCACTAACATTGCTGGTATAACAATTCAAAAATTTCTAAAACAGCAAGTTTTTCAACTACTTCCACTTATCCATCTGACCACGTCAGCGGGGCTAGCGCCTAGAAGGCTACGACTATTGCAACGAGCTTTCTCCAACTTACTTAATAAACATATTATGCTCGTACTTGAATATCTTTTAAATCAAATTCGATCCAATGATGGTGCTACATATCAATGGATAAAAAGGCGGCTGTTTCTAAATGTAAGCATATACTTTATACAGGTATAATATAAAAATTAGCAAATAAGAGTATTAAGAAATTATGAATTTTAAAATGAAGTACGGACCCTGCTACAAAACACAATAAAAAGAATTAAAACCACAATCATATATTTATTTTAATTTATTCCTTACACTGACAACCTTATACATTTATCAGTAGCCCAAAGCTAGAATTACATTTTATAAATTTGTGATTATGGTTTTAATTCTTGCTAAACAAGTGCAGCTATCGTAGATATGACTATATTAAAAGGTTATAGATGTTTTGTTTATTTCATGGACGTGTAAGAATT
Organism: Tachypleus tridentatus; assembly: GCF_004210375.1. Classification (NCBI taxonomy): domain Eukaryota; kingdom Metazoa; phylum Arthropoda; class Merostomata; order Xiphosura; family Limulidae; genus Tachypleus; species Tachypleus tridentatus. The sequence goes on along the minus strand of NC_134828.1, from coordinate 63,276,224 downwards.
GAACAAATAAATAGGAAAAAAAATATTTTTTTTTAAGGGAAAGGAGGGATCACTGATTATTCGTAGATTTGCTACAAGAAGTATTCAAACAAAATAAATGCTGCAATAAAAAGAACACAAATAAGCAAACTGATACTAATTGGATAGATTTTAAAATGATTTTCAAACCCTACTTTGGTTAGCAAATTTAGACTTACGCATTTAGTTATACGGATCACATACACATATGTCAAGGAAAGTAGAAGGCACCAGGAAGTACCAAATGCACAGATGAAAAATATCTTTCTTACAAAACAAATCCATCTTTTAATTAAAAAATAAAGATCATATATCTGAAAGTGGTGAAATAAGAACCTCAAAAACATTGCAAGTGACACATTCTTTATGTATTTGACACCTCAGAAGCAGGTGGTGTGTAGCCTAGTTAGTAGCATACCGAGCTTTTCATCTACAGGTTAGAGGTTTGAACCACGATGACATGCTGAACATAATCTCGAATTTTACATGAGGTGGCAGCAACTCCCATTATTTGCTTAATAGTATCTTTTTAGACGATAAGGGCTGCTAAGACGTTGCTCCATCTTAACCATCAATTTAAATATAGAATGATTGTGGTCTCTGCCTTAGCCGTTTAGCATAAAGCATCGATTAGAATTAAAAATACCAAAAATAACTTTAAAAATATATTTATTTTGCTCATCCATTTTGATCTTATATCTTCTGCTTCATCTTCGTGCTCGCAATGCGTGTGTTTACTTTGCTGATAAGAGGAGTTTTGAAATAGTAACTTTTTAGAAAAAAAAATCTTCTATTTAACAACACTTTAACAATAAAAGGAATCTTCATTTTGTCCATTTTGTGCACTTTATTACAGCTGGACGACAGAAATGTTATTAATGTTGTATTTGTTCGTACTGCTTATTTTGCCCATTCAGTGTACGAAAATAACATTTTCCCCTTGCACTCTCTTTATATATAAAACAAAATAATACATAAAAGCTCCAGTACAGCGTAAATGCACTTAGACGTAGTGATGGCACAAGCTAAAATGTCACAGTATTTAGTTGTTGTACTTGAGAGTAACTTTCTGCAGCTTAAATAAACCTATAAACGCTTGATATAAGGAATCGCTGAAAGTTAGTTCTTGATGTGCAGAAAGTGAGTCTAAAAAGTGATTTTGAGTTTGAAAATTATAACGCAAGGATGAAAGGTGTATCACTTGTAGGTGTATAGACAGAAGAATGAATAGATAGACATTCTTTAATGATGATTATAAAAAATGATTACATTTGTTATAGTTGTTATTCTTTGATTAAGCTAGAAGTTATTAAACATGCAAATTTGTTACTGAGAATATTACACACAGCTGTTACGAGAGGAGCAGAAAGGGCATGATGTCAAGTTCCCCTTTTATCAGTTTCACTTGTGAGGATAACAGAAATGATATGATGTTAAACGTTGTCTAATCTGTTTCACTTGTTGTAAGAGAACCACAAGAGGGCATGATGTCTGCTTTATCACAAACAAAATTATTATTACAAACAACTGCTAATTCGATTTTAAGAGTAGCAAATGTCAAACAAAGCAAATTAATCAAACTGCTTATTATTGTTAGTAGTTAGGGCGTTTATACTGCGTCCAAATGATGCCACCTGAGAGCTAGGTGTTATTTAACTGTTACCTAATATATATATAGAGAGAGAGACATATACTTGATTGTTTACTATGTTCTCACCTGAGTGTCATGTAATTATTACAACATACAAGAGACCTGTAGTTTGAGTGCTGCTTACACGAGGGTGACATCACAGAGGGTTTCTTACTATGGATGAAATGTGTTGCCAAGGTTGAACAGTGTTTCTACACTAAGCGGTACCAGAGGGCGTATTATTAGACTGCAATGACAAACTGACATAACGTCTTAGTTCCACGAAGTGGATAAATGAGTCTGAACACAACACTCAGTATGAAGCAATTATTTCTATAATTAATTACATTCCTTGACCATTTGTACGTAAATTATCCTAAAAATTACGTTTATCTAAATACCATGCAATGATTTAAAATTTATTGTTTTGATAGTTTGATTTATGCTATCCACATTACATGAGAAAATATTTCATCTATCCTTATCTATTTTTATCCTATACAAGTTTTACAAGTGTGCATGGTGTTACTGTACTTCCACATATCATTAAGCAATCAAAGTCTAGATTTTATTATGTTAAATTATTTATTTAAATAACAATATTACTGTATTATTGTCTGTAGAGTTTTAATTAATCCACTCTTTCAATTTCACAAGTTTATGAGACAACTAATATAACATACACTTATTCATTATTTGAATGAGAATAGATCATTTTGATAACCTAAAAAGTATTAGTGGTTTACTGTTTATCTATCCATTTTCTATTCAAATTTTCCAAAGTATTGAAAATGCCTATTGTTAAGACACTTAGAAACTATTACACTCATACATTCTGGACAATGATGTCAAGCCAGTTAATCTTTGTTCGTTAAGAAATATATAGGTAGTCACATGATCACACGGACGGTAAGACAGAGAAAAAGAAAATATAGAAAGAAGAGAAACAAGTCGTTAATATATAAAGATCAATTCCAAGTTGGCCAAGCTTATTTCACATAACTCCAAATTCATGAAATTCTACATAATTAATTTGTGAATCTATGCTTCATACAGTATTCAAAACTTAGTAAAATTTATATCCGTTACTCCAATTTAACATGATATTACTAACAAAATCATTGCATGGAATATGGGTTGTAAAATAAATCAGAAACACTTTACAATTTTTTTACATACACTTAATTCCATTAATTTAGGTACAAAATCATAAACGATCTAAAAACTACTTTATTTTTTACAAAAATAAAACATGTATTACGCATGCGTGTGTTGTAAGGGGATATAATTTGTTTGTTTGTTACTAAGTACAAAGCTAAACAATGGGCTATCTGCGTTCTGCTCTGCACACTACGGGTATCAAAACTCGGTTTCTAGTATTGAAATCCTGCAGACACCCCTGTGCTATTGGAAACGAAAGGATAGAAGTATGGTTAGGTGGGAAACAGCGATTCAAAGTATTGTATTCACATGGTCTGGCCCGGCATGGTCAGGTGTTTAAGCCACTCAACTCGTAATCCGAGGGTCGCGGGTTCGAATCCCCGTCACACTAAACATGCCGTGGGTGTGTTATAATGTGACGGTCAATCCCACTATTCGTTGGTAAAAGAGTAGCCCAAGAGTTGGCGGTGGGTGATGATGACTAGCTGCCTTCCCTCTAGTCTTACACTTCTAAATTAGAAATGGCTAGCGCAGATAACCCTCGAGTAGCTTTGCGCGAAATTCAAAACAAGCCAAACCACATGGTCTTCTGAGTAAGGACCCGGTGTCATGTGCTGCCTCACTTGTTTTACCACATACAAATCATATTGTTCTAGTAACTGCTTGTCACTTATTCGATTTTAAGACGAATAGGTATAAAAAACACAAACCAATCAAAATGTTTTTCTTATTGTCGTTCTCTTATTTCGTGAAAACTTAGAATTTGAGGTTGGTTATTATCATATAATATATCATCAGTGGATTAAAATAGGTTTATATAATACCGTTCCATATAATATCCAAGCAGCATTAAATGAATCTTTTGTTATTGTTTTTGCGCACAGTTGCACATTTGATTATCTGGATGCGTCTTCCGTGGGGATGTAGCCATAAATTTTAACACTGTAAGACCAATATTTGTGAGTGACACCAGGTGACTAAATAAAGCTATATAGAATTAGAAAGTAATTGAACATATTTCATAAATCAAGAATACTTAAGCGTATTATTATGCCAACGAGCAGAAAGAATAATTGTAAGTTTGAAAAGTTTTATGTAGGAATATGAGTGAGTTATATGTACATCTAATAAATGTATAATTTCGCTTAGGTAAAAACTTTTCACTGGGCAGAGTTTCAAACATACGACTTGAAAAAAAACAACAGGTTTGCTCGAAAAGACTTTATTCAGGTGATAATATTTCGCTTTATTTATTCTTAACCTTTGCGCTTATCTTTACTGTGGCGACTGTAAGAAGCCAGTTATCAGAATTTAGCGTTGCAAGTTGATTGATTTGTCGCTTCAGAGGGCATACATGTGACTGAATTTTCTTTGTTAACACTGTTTGGTTGTGTTTTGCGCAAATCTATAATTTAACAGTGTAAGACTAGAGGGAAGGTAGTTAGTTACCACCATCACCGCTAACTCTTGGGATACTTTTTTTACCAACACATAGTGAGATTTACCGTTACCTTATAGCGCCCCCACGGATGAAAGTGCGAGTATGTTTGGTGCGACCAGGATTCGAACCCGCTACTCTCAGACTACAAGTCAAGTGTCTTATCCACCTAGTCATGCCTGGCCTGTTAACAGAGTGAATACAAAATATTTTACCACTTATTATCATATAGACTGCGTTGTTTGTAATTTCAAGTTTGTCTGAATTATTTTTATTTTAACGCGTTGTTTTGAATTTCAAGTTTGTTTCGATTATTTTTATTTTAACACTGTAACTGTATTTGACATTGCAGTATCTGATTTTGTTGTTCTTGGTGTTTTCGAAATTATTTTGTTTTTTTTTCAACAAACACTCAAGTTGATGCTATTTTATTTATACTACTGACATCTTACATTCAGCTAACCCAATAAAAGTCGTTTCATTCGGCTAAACCAATAAAAGTCCTCTTTAATACACAAAAGTAAAATATATGGGGGTCGTTATCACTTATTAAAAGTAGATAAATTAGAGACATTTTCTTTCTATTCCTGTTATAACGCACCACGAATGTCGTCAAATGCAGCACTAAGTTAATGAGCGTGTGTTCATGTGAATATTAAATATATAATATCTATCATGGATAAAATCATGTTGGTTCTCATTTAGAAAGAATGAACTGATAGGCAGTTATACATGGGTAAAATGACTTTGAACATTTATGCGTCTTTAGTAATAAAGAAACCCATTTAAAATTACAATTTTTATTCGTTCATCTTGGTGTATGCTGACTGATTAAATAAAGCACGAAATATTTTCACCCTAAAGAATAAAGTTCTCAATGTACATAAATAAGACAAAAATATTTACTGAACGGAAATTAATTTATCAGACAGCACATACACACAAGCATTATGGTGGTATTAGTTGCGAAAAAAAACGCAATATGACAAAGGTACTTATACGTAAATGTTCCACTTCAGATGTTCAATTACTAGCAAAGGGTAGACAGACACTCATTACCACGAGAAAAAGATTCGAAGAGATAGAAAAGTCCAAAGTAGAAAACGAAGGTCGTAAAAAGTGCTAAATGAGTAGGAATACGTGCTCTTTTCAAACTGTCAATTAGTTTCCTTTTTACCAATTGCATTTGTAATTACTTATCCCATCCTAACCATCCATCTTTCTAAAAGATTTAGAGAGAGAGAGAAAAAAAAAGTACAGTAAAATAAATCCTATTTGGAAACTAAACTTGGTTCGTTAATTTTAGTGTGTAATGAAATTATGACCCGGCATGGCCAGGTAGTTAGGGCGCATGATTCACAAGCTGAGGAACGTAGGTTCAAATCCCAGTCCCACCAAACATGCTCGCCTTTTCAGCCATTGGGGCATTATAAAGTAACTGTCAATTTCACTACTCGTTGGTAAAAGAGTAGTCCAAGAATTGGCAATGAGTGGTGATAACTAGTTGCCTTTCCTCTTGTCTTACACTACTAAATTAAAGACGGCTAGTGAAGATAGCCCTCGTGTAGGTTTGCGCGAAATTTAAAAAAAAAAAATGAAGTTACCTTATTTGATCTTACGTTAGGCCTCTTAATTCGAAAAAAAGGCATTGGCCCCCGTGTGACACAGCGGTATGTCTGCGCACTTATAACACTAATATGCGGGTTTCGATACTCGTGGTGGGTAGTTCACATATAGCCCAGTTTCTAGCTTTGTCCTTAACTTCAAACGAAAAAACATTCGAGAAAAATAAATTATCGTTAATTATATTATCTTATCAAACAATTGTGTATTTACAGATAAAATTCCACATTTGTGTTTATTACCTACTTTACAAATTTAATTTTAGTGAATTAAGATTTTCTACTGCTCATCTTTCTAAACAATTAACTATATTTACTAACACCAGATGGCAAACGTTATCTTGTTTGAAAGACGACTACAACTGTGACAACTATTAGATATATCAGTTGAAAAGATTTGGAAATAATTGGTATAGATCCATAGTTATGCTTCATGTTTTAAATAAAAGATAAGTTTTTCCGTTTTTATTATTTTTATAAATACATTCATCTTGATTTTATATTAAAAGTTTCTGTTAGATAATTAGTAACTGAACTCTGGAAATATTAATTAGTGGCCTATAATCACCTTGTCTTGTAAGTTACTCATTCATTTTTATTACTGTTATTACAATCTTCTAATTAACCCAACTTTTCAACTAACTCTAACAATACGTTTCGAAAGCTAGGACGCTATATTGTTTTAGGTATGTAGTGCGTATTTATAGTGGTGAAGATCCAACTTAAAGAACCCACACTGTACAGATTTCGATAAAACGCAGAACAAAGATACTGGAAAAGCTATAAATGTATTCATAATCTAAATAAGATAAGCATGTAAACCAGAATCAATCTCAACCTAATCCGTTGTTAACATAGCCTACCCTACATAGAAAATGACAAAATATCTGTGCAAACAATAGATTAAATTCCACTGTTAGATGCATTAAAGTCTCGACTCTAGAAATGACAATTCGAAACTGCATCTTGTCTATTTATATCAAACAGATCAAGATTAATTCAGCGTAAAAATCAAATTAGCCACAGGAATTTGTCAAGATAATAATAATAAAAATACGAAAAAGTAAAAAGCTAAACACACATCTAAAAATGTTGCTATAGAAATACTCTATACACACATACGAATACTTTCAAAGTCGAACACTGCTATAAACATACTACTTGCAGACAAGACAGGCTATAAAGTTAACACGGCTACATTAAAATACTACCTGGAGATAAGGCAGGCTATAAAACAAACACGACTTTAAAAGTACTGCCAGTAATAGGTTATTTGAATTTTCTTATGACATTAAAGTTTTGAGTGTTTCCAGCTATGAGAAGGATGCTGCTGCCTTACAAAAGGATTTAAATTATTAGATGGATTGAGCAAATAAATAAGAGATGCCTTATATTTATGATAAATGTAAAGTAGTGAATCCAAGGTAGCATAATGTAAATTATACATGAGTATAATTGTGAAGGGAGTAACCTTATTGTTATGGATAAAAGTTTCTGGTTAATTAGTATCTTAAGCTATCCAAGTAATGTGCTATTGCAAGGCAAATAGAATGTCAAGTTGTATTTACACAATATTGAATACAAAGCTAAAGAGGTACTAACTATATCGTATAAAACATTGAATAGGTCACATCTGGAGTACTGTATTCAGTCTTGGACTCCTAACTTAGAAAGGACTCTAAATTGTTGGAAAGGGTTCAAAAGAGGACTATTATGATGACATCTGGGATGGAAAGTTTGCCATACTAAGCTAGGTTAAGGTCTGTGGGTTTGTTTTCTCAGAAAAAAAAATTAGTGGGGTTCTAATTGAGAAATTTAAGGTCATTAAAGAAATGGATGGTGTTTATCCATAATTTTATTCGTATTTATTGGTAAGAAAAGTACTACTAAAGAATACAAATATAAATCTTGACAGTTATATTCAGTTAAGAATTTATATTTCTAATATGGTGGTTGATCTTTGAAACGGGTTACTTTTAGATGTGGTATATGCAATTAATTTGAAAACGTTTAAAGGAAAACTTTATATATAATTGAATAATAAGGGCTGACTTTGAGTATTTCAGAGTTTAGTTTAATGGATGAATCAAAAGGCGATTTGGTTTCTTTAATATTGTGTTAAGAGACAGAATAGACTCTAAAGTCAAAAACAGTTATGAAGATACCATTTAGAAACCTGAGCTGAAGCATGGCTATCAAAATACTGCCTAAACTTCTTACATTCAGATAAACCAAGGAAAGTATCTGTAATACACAAAAATAAATAAAACACACAGGAAATCGTTTCCTTCATTTATCAAAATTAATTAAATAAGGTATATTTTTAACGGGAACACTTTTCCAAGTCAGTAATATATTTTTAACACTTCACCATGTTAGGGTTTTCGAGAAATAAAAGAGCATATGATAATGGTATTCCTATCATATTATGTCCGCCATATCCATATGATATGGCACACTTGTAATTTTTGAAAATCCCTAAGGAACTAGATAATGAATAGAGTACTAAAATATTATGTACCTAATACGAATGTCTTTACACAAGCATAATTGATTAGAGACGTCTTTGTTCTGTTTTGTTACAATGCGCCACTGAAGAGCTATTGTCTTATGTTGCTAAATGCAGCAGTAAATTAATGAATGTGTGTTTCTTTTATGTGGGTATGAAATATGAAACATATATTCTGAATGAAGCCAGGTGGGTTGATCAGATGTTCTCATTACGTTAAATAAGAGTAACTTGTTCGCTAATTCAAAATTAACAAATTGATTTTAACCAATTGAACGTCTTTAGTGAACATCAAAAATAATTTTAAAACTAGAGCTTTCTTTGTTAACATTGTTATGTACTTATTGATTAAATAAATTACAGATTTTTTTTCATTTTAAACGACAAACTATTGTGTGTATTTTGACCAACAATTTCCGATAAACATGAGTAAGACGCACATATACATTATGGTGATGTTCATTGTACACAAATACAGTGTGATAAATGTTCTTGCATGTAATTGTTTCATTTCGAAGGTACAATCACTAGCGATACTTATTTTTCCAAGAAAAAAGATTCAACGAGACAGAAGAGTGAAAAGTAGAAAATGGATAAACATAGTAAAGTAAGAGTATGTGCCTTTTGTCAATTACCAATTATTATCTTCTTACTAACTGGATTCATAATTATTCCCTCCTTCCATTCCTCTGAAACACTTAGTTTTAAACGTAAGTTAAGATAAAAGAGGGGGAGTAGAAGTGAGTAACGCAGCTGTTATTTTGTTATTTTGAATTTCGCGCAAAGCTACTCAAGGGCTATCTGTGCTAGCCGTCCCTAATTTAGTAGTGTAAGACTAGAGGGAAGGCAGTTAGTCATCACCACCCACCGTCAACTACTATTCCTGCGATATGTAAACATATAACATTTATATTTGCTTTATTTATAAAGGAGACTTTAGCTTTTTTCATTTATTCGCTATGTATATGTAGTTTTAACCTAAACACGTGGTCTAGAAAATTCTTGAGATTGCAGTGTTCTAATTGCTATTCTTTTCAGTTTTCTGTAGTGAACGGTGTATATTCGGTCCATGAAGACATTACTGTAACATATAACATTTGGTTTGAATGACCAAATGTAATATTCTTTGCTGGTCGATTTTACACTTTTCGTATGCTACACCTGGCCAATGTGAGAAAACAAGGGTTACGAGGTCATGCTGTCAATATGACAAATAAACCGAGTTTACATGTTGAATTCAGGTACGTTTTCTTTAATTCGGGTCTACCTGTAAATCTTTGAACAAAGATGTACTTTAAATGCATTTGTTTTATTTCGACAGAAGTCTATTCCAAGAGAAAAAAATCGCAAACTTAATAAGAAGCAAACATATTTTTGTATGCATAAGTAAGTATCTTCTGATTTTTTTTTTCATTATAAAGCTTGTGTTAATTTTGATAAACTTATCCAGCCTTATTATTTCACACATACTAAGTAAAGTTAGCCAAGTTGTTAAGTACTTATAACTCTCTTTATTTATTGAATGAATGTACTGTTATTAGCGGGTTTACAAAACTGATACTTGTCAGGAAGTTAGTTTCCACCTGAAAATACCACAATCAGATAGGAAGGAGAAATTTTAGTGTCGTGACATCAGGATTTATTGCAGAGTTTCAGAATCACTAATATGCATTTTAGTTCTTGCTTAGACTCCTGAGTTTATTGAGTTTAAAACATTTTCTGGTTGTAGACGTATTCATAGTCAAGAGCGAAAATTTAACAAAAAGATTGTTTGTTTTGTTTTTCAATTTCGCGCAAAGCTACATGAGGGCTATTTGCGCTAGCCATTCTTAATTTAGGTAGTAAGACGAGAGAAGGCAGTTAGTCATCACCACCCACCACCAACTCTTGGGCTACTCTTTTACCAACGAATAGTGGGATTGACCGTCACATTATAACGCCCCCATGGCTGAAAGGGAGAGCATGTTTGGTGCGATGGGGATTCGAACCCGCGACCCTCGGATTACGAGTCGAACACCTAAACCCACCTGACCATGCCGGGCCTTAACGCAGCTGTAAACTGAACTCTGTTCGTTAGTTTTATTGTTTTATGACACAAAATTATTCTACCTGATATAAGGCTCATTATTTCAAGAAAAGCTGAATAATTATTCAGTAAGATTTTCTTATCCAACCGTGATATATTTTTAAGTTATTTGATATTTCAACATTTTCGTTTATTTCGTATCCTAATAATCAAATTTGGTGAATTCAATCTTTTCACTGTCCCAGCGATCTAAACAACTAATGTTTAAAGTTACCAAGTCTGAAAGGGGACTGCAATTCTCTTAAATGTTGGGATTATCAAATGAAAAACGTTTGGGAATAACTGGTGTACATGTGCTGCTTGCTATGCTTCCTATTTCATGTCAAAACTACTTTTTCTCATTCAATAACTTTTATAGCTAATTATTAATGTCTTATATGTACTTATTATTTGATGTTCAGTAATTTAACACTGTAAATATTAATTAGTGATCTATAATTACTTTGTTTTGTTTGTTGACTCTGTTTTCTTTTTTTTAATGAAAACATACTTTCAAATACTACTACATACATGCAAAACATACTGTCGTGAAACACACCTATAAAAACCTAAGAACAAAACAAACTATAAAGTCAAATATAGCTATAAGATTACAGCCTGAAACCAAAACAGGCCATGAAGGCAAACAAGGCTATAAAAATATCACGTAAAAATAAAACAGCCTGTTAAGTCAAACACAACTATGAACATATGTTACTTAAAGACAAGACAATCTGTGAAGTCAAATACGGCTATAATAATAATTACAATAATGCCAAAACACAAGAGCATAGATAACTGCAGTGAAGATGAACGAGTAAAATAAAGATATGTGAAACCTTATCTGTGATGGAACACATACTCAGTTAATCTATGCTAGAATGTGAAACCTTATCTGTGATGGAACACATACTCAGTTAATCTATGCTAGAATGTAAAACCTTATCTGTGATGGAACACATACTCAGTTAATCTACGCTAGAATGTGAAACCTTATCTGTGATGGAACACATACTCAGTTAATCTATGCTAGAATGTGAAACCTTATCTGTGATGGAACACATACTCAGCTAATCTATGCTAGAATGTGAAACCTTATCTGTGATGGAACACATACTCAGTTAATCTATGCTAGAATGTGAAACCCTATCTGTGATGGAACGCATACTCAGCTAATCTACGCTAAAATGTGAAACCTTATCTGTGATGGAACACATACTCAGTTTATCTGTGCTAGAATGTGAAACCTTATCTGTGATGGAACACATACTCAGTTAATCTCTGCTATAAGGTGAAACATTATCTGTGATGGAACACATACTCAGCTAATCTATGCTAGAATGTGAAACCTTATCTGTGATGAAACACATACTCAGCTAATCTGTGCTAGAATGTGAAACCTTATCTGTGATGGAACACATACTCAGTTAATCTGTGCTAGAATGTGAAACCTTATCTGTGATGGAACACATACTCAACTAATTTCTCATCCATTTAAATAATCATTATCGATTTACCCAACTCTCCATGAATAAATAATCAGCTAATAGAATTCTGTTCCTGTATGTATATGAAATAACAAACCATCTTCTTATCGTTGGGATGTACAGAAAGCTAGTTAATGCCGATCAGTATCAAGTGTACACAGAAGTGAAAAAACCTGAGTCGTAGACTCCCTTCTTTCCAGAATGTATAAGGTTTCAACCCAGAAGAAACTGTAGAAAAGCAAAAACTACTGACTAAATCACAAAAACAATTATGAATAATAATTAATTATCCTCAACAAGTAGCACCTCCAAAACTGAATAAAAATGAAACAACAAGCATTAAAGATGCTGACCTTAGGTTATGCTGTTTTTGTCTCAAAGACACTTTAGACTACATTGAAAGATTTAGAAAAATAGAAGCCCTGAGATCTCATATGGTACTCAACAAGTCCATTGGCCCGGCATGCCTAGGTGAGTTAAGGCATTTGACTAGTAATATGAGGGTCGCGGGTTCAAATCCCCGTCGCATCAAACATACTCGCTCTTTCAGCCGTGGGGACGTTATAATGTGACGATCAATCCCACTATTTGTTGGTAAAAGATTAGGCCAAGAGTTGGTGATGGGTGATGATAACTAGCTGCCTTCCCTCTAGTCTTACACTGCTAAGTTAGGGACGGCTAGCACAGATAGTCCTCGAGTAGCTTTGCGCGAAATTCAAAGCAAACAAAAAAACAAACCACAAATCCTTAAGGATCATTACGACGGAAAATAACACATGACACTCCATAAAAATATAGCATTGATTTCTTTGACAAAACAATAAGTAAGGATTCTTGACACTGTAACACTGAAGTTCGGTAATTACATTTATAATCTAGAAAAAAAAATCTACCAAATTTAATGAAATGGTAGCTAGTCCCACGTAAAGAAAAAAAATAAAGTGTTTACATTCACCAACAAACGAAGTTACAGAATCTGGTTATGACTGCTGAAAACATAAGTAAATCATTCGAAGTTGTTGCTAACAGTATCCAGCATTCGTGTTTCTTATGCTAAGATTTCAGTCTAAAATCTCTCTTTTTAGGACAATAAATCTGACGATAGTACAAGGTTAATAGTCGAAAGGTAGCATTGAGATTAGTTAAATAACTAAATTTATTAATATGTTGTGAATCTGTTGACAAAAAGATTTTAACAACGCAGTGATAAACTAGTAATTATGGTAACTTACATATTTACTCTGGAAACCTTCTGTACACCTAGAAAAGATCGTTTCCTATTTATTCTTCATTTTTACATTAAAGGTTATTTTAATTACAACATTGTTTGATGTAATTTTAACACGGGCCCGGCATGGCCAAGCGTGTTAAGGCGTTCGACTCGTAATCAGAGGGTCGCGGGTTCGAATCGCCGTCGCACCAAACATGCTTGCCCTTTCAGCCGTGGGGGCGTTATAAATTACGGTCAATTCTACTATTCGTTGGTAAAGGCGTAGCCCAAGAGTTGGTGGTGGGTGGTGATGACTAGCTGCCTTCCCTCTAATTTTACACCACTAAATTAAAGACGGCTAGCACAGACAGCCCTCAAGTAGCTTTGTACGAAATTTAAAAAAAAAAGTTTTAACACATAACAACCCGGGTATTTAGTTTGTTATGTTTCACAGATACTAATTAAAGTATTAATTTAATAGACAGATTAAATGACGTTTCTAAACTTTTACATGTTCAACAAAGTTTTAAAAGAGACAATTATGAATTTTATGAAACAGTTACTTTTGACGGTGTGTAGCCTTCTAGAGAGCGGCTTTCCTAGCAATCGATTTTGTTTAGTGCTGATCTCTGTTCAAGGCGTTAGCAGAGAAGCAGTTATCTTTGGAAACCGTGAAATTAGGACAATGAGTCGGAAATATGGTATAACTTGGGAATGGTTTTAGTGTGCTAACTTATTCTCTGTTACAATTAAGAGAAAATGATTTATAGAGTGAAGTTTAGCCGTTGAATAGCAATTACATACTTTGCTACTTTAAGCCTATCTGCTGCTATACAGCTAAACAGAACATAGAGATCCATAAAAGTCTGCGTAAAATTTTACAGACGTTACAGAATGACATCCTTTCAATGATATAATCATTTTATTGTGTTTAAATACTTCAGTAAAATTTGGTATAGCACGTAGCTTATTGAAAAGGAAGACTGAACATAATTTTATCGAACACATTCTCAAGCGAAACATGAAACAATAGAACATGACAGAGCAGGTTAGGTATCTTTTATACACGTTCTTCATTGATGGTAATACTACAAACCCGCCACCTTAAACTCACTTCATTCTATCATTACAAAAGTATCAGATAAACCTAATTAATATAACCTTTAACTTTCTGCGTCCTCAAAGACAGCAAAAATTAAAAAGAAAAAAAGAAAAGCAACTGAACCATAATTTATAATTTTAAAAATAATGTGTTTTGATGTATTTTGAAGAATATTGTTTTATTAGTTGGTTAACTTTGTCTTTCGTCCTTTTAACCGTGGGTACATTCTAATATGATAGTCAATATAATTTTTCATTGGTAAAGGAGTAATCTAAGAGTTGGTTGTGAACAATGTTATTGGCTATCTTTCCTCTAGTCTATCGCTTCAAAATTAGGGACGGCTAGAGCAGATAGTCATTGGAAAGCTTTGCGTAAAAGGATAAACAAAAGTAAATAAAAAATATTATTTTATTATGAAATTACTTCATATGTTAAGCTCAGCTTTTAAATTAATATGATATCGCTGTAAATAAATGCATGTTTGTAGCACAAAATAATATTACTAAAAGTAGTAGTTGGTTGAGATGGATCTGATCCCTAAGGTAGTATTAAATGTTAATATACCGTATGAAATTCTTGAAGAATTTTCTATATCTTTAACGCTCATAAAGCAAGTTAGTAAACTGTTAAAATATGTTCAACATGTCTTATCTTGAATTAATTGCATAACCAGGAATGTCAAATTTACTACGAACGAAGATAAAATTTGTTATATATTTATTTTTTAGGTACTTAAATATACACATGGAAGAAAACCGAGTTCACCACAATGTAAGACAATTTGACCAGAACGTAATACATCATTTATTGCTAAATTGGTGAAAAGTGTAATTACAAGGAAAGCTGTGCTTTTAAACTAAAGTTAATTTTTGAACTCCGCGTGCCAACATGAAACTCAAAGATTTCTGTCAAGGAGGTTTTTTTGCATAGATGTGACTAACGTGTGAAAATGGTCTAGCAGTCTTTACTGTAAACTAATTATAAGTTGAATAGAATGTGTTTGGAAAGAGCATACAAAGTCTATGAATAGTTTGATTGACTACGAATGGAAAATATAATTTTCGATCCCTCGAGGTTAGCTTGGCCATGTGGTTGGGGACTCGACCAGTAATCTGAGGTTCGCGGGTTCGAATCAAGATCAGACCAAACATGCTTGCCCTTTCAACCGTAAGGACATTATAATGTGACGGTTAATCCTATTATTCGTTTGTAAAGGAGTAGTCAAAGGGTTGGCGGTAGGAGGTGGTGACTCGCTGCCTTCCCGCTACTCTTACACTGCTAGCCGTCGTGTAGTTTTGCGCAAAATTCAAAAAACTAACAAACAAGCTGATCCCCCCCGGATACGTCACTGATTATTGTGGAAATGATATAACAGTAACAGCCAATCTTTCCTTCATTCGGTTAACAGTAATCTGTAAACGGCGGGTGTTGTTAACTGGGTGTCTTCATTTGGTCAGAAGTTCTGGTACAGTAACTATTATATCTTGATCGTGGGGTCTC
Source organism: Tachypleus tridentatus (assembly GCF_004210375.1). NCBI lineage: Eukaryota > Metazoa > Arthropoda > Merostomata > Xiphosura > Limulidae > Tachypleus > Tachypleus tridentatus. The sequence goes on along the minus strand of NC_134828.1, from coordinate 63,260,482 downwards.
GAACCTAACCTTTTACCCCTTGTGTCACATAAGTTGCTTTTCAAGTGTGATATATCAACTAAGATGTTTTTCTAATAATAACAATAAAGAATAAAACGTGAATATGATGACTCCCCACAATATTCGCCAGTTGTTTAATTAATTTTGTCGCTTTTGTTTACAAATTTCATTTATTCTAAAAGTTCACAAATAGGGTTAATGAAAACTATATGAATTGTGTATAATAATTAAGAGGAGACTCATGAAGTCGGAGAGAATATGTAGAAGGTACAGCTATAGGTTTTTTATGTGAATAACGTTTCGTAGCAACTAGGTTGTCCTTACACTCAAGCGATCAATATAGTTTTTTAAAAGAAAAAGAACGCTCAAGAAACACTTTCTTCCACTCTCTACGTAAGCATTATCTTTACGTTTGTTCTAAAGGTGTTATTCACTAAGGAACAACCATTTTATTTTTTTTAACAGTTCGGGAAAAATTTCCGATCATTTCATATCAGCACAAAATATCTAGATTTTTAAGACTTCGTTAAACAGAAACTCGAAACATTTTGCTGCAATTGAGATTTAGGTGTCTTCGGAACAACAGATATTTCCTGCTTTTCAGAGGCGTAACCATTGGGGACCCAGTCCTCTTGAAAAATTTAGGCATATTGATCCCATACTATTTATCAGCTTTTACATATAATAAACTCGTTTTGTATCATTTAATAAAAGAACTACAAACACTATTATATTCTATTTGATTTATTTCAATGACTCGTTATTAAAAATGTTGATTAATTTCACTTTTTTTAATTTATTGGCCCCTTTAAAATTTTCTGCCCCTCCCCGAGTGGAAAACCTGGCAACGCCGCTACTGTTTTTGTGTTCTAAAACGACTTTCTTACACAAGCTGCCTTTTTATCTGTTCAAATGAATATATAACAAACGATTTACGTTATTCTGTCAAATATAACTGCAGATGCTATATATAGGAGAAAGAAACTTCGATCTTAACGTATCTTAGTTAAGCTGCTTACTTGACATGCTTGAAATGTTTAATACCTTAAGTTTAAGAATAAAAATAACTAAGTGGATGTTTGTTTCTTTCTGTTTTTGTTAGTCTAGTTTTATTAATTAAAATGGCTCCTGTGTTTCATGTGGTTGTTTATAACCGATTTAGACCCTGCTCTTATCTGACCTTTAGTGAAAGTTTGAAGTTATGTTATTCATACCGTACAAGAGATTAACCCTGAATCCATTGCCACGATTGGACGAGAATGGTGACACGTTCCCTCCTGGAAGTGGTGCCAGTTCATCCCAGATTAACCCCAGATATTATCCGTTTATAACTGAGCAGGCTGAAGTAAATTGGTGTAATTTTTTTCATATTCAAGGATACAAAAACTAAGTGTGAGAAAGATGCCTTCCCCGAAGTTCTCCTTGATGATAAAATTAGTTATAAATAGGCTTTGTTTATGTATATGTATGCATATATATATATATATACATAATGTAAATGAAATGAAGGAGGTAACACTAACTAAATAATTGTTTCAACTGATTCAAATAAGTTTTGTTACAGGAGTTTAACATTGATATCGATTGTGCATAAAACTTCAGTTTACAAGAAACATTGACGTAAGATATATAGATAGTAGCAAAATTATACTTGTGTGATAACAAATCTGCGCGTGTAATTATTTTTTTTCCATTTGTATAGATACACAAATACTGGGTGCATGAATATTACGACTTACTGAATGTTTAACATTTACTTCGAAATACCAGGATTTGTACGGAACAGCAAATAAATGTTTTTATTAGGACAAACAAGTCATGGAGTCTAAGAATTGAGTCCTCCATGGTTGCAGAATGCTGTCTCCAACGGACCAGAAAGAGTCCTTTCCCTGTAAAAAGCTTACAGTTGACTTAGCTTGGATGTGAACACTAATCGTGATGGATGATCTTGATGGCAGACCGTTGGTTGGCTCTTGGTCCGATCACCCTCTGTGTGGTTAAGAGCGGCGTGCTACACTACAGTATTAATCGATTACATTTAATGTTCATCCGCAAACGAAATAATTCCTTTCTACTTTATTGTGAAACTGTCTCTATCAGGACTAGTGTTTCGACATTCCAGCTATTTCAGATATCAATTTAACGTAAATAATACGTGGGTTTAATTTAACATAAATAACAAATGGGTTTCATTTAACGTAGATAATACATGGGTTTCCTAATGTAACTGATGCCGAATAAGAAAAGTCTCGTATAAAAAACGAAATTCAAAACAAGTGTTTAACACGCTACTACTAGTTTATTATTATTTCCTAGACGGATAAATTAAATCGTTTGTCAATCAGCTAATAGGCGATATAATACCCTATTTTCAAGTAAAATATCTTATTCGAACTAAATTTGGCCAATTCTACTTTTATAGGTGAACTTTTTAGATGAATAACGTATTTAGTCAACTAGCAAAAAACAACTATTTTCTCGTTAAAATGTATCTTTATTACCTTTTAACTTAAATCATTATAGTCTAGGTTGCTTGCTGGTTTGCTCTTAGAACTAAAGTTATATAATATGCCTTGCTCGATGCCAGTATCAAAACTCCATCTTCAGCTTTATAAGCACTCATATTTACCGCTGTGCTACCGATGATAACATTATTATTTATGATGCATTTATGCTCACTCAAAACGTTTAGTATTTTATCCAGAAGATTTTGTCTGCAAGATAATTCTTCTTGCTCGAAGAAAATCTGACAGCAAGAAAAACGATTCATGAGATTTCCGAATGTAAAAAAATGGAAAATGGAGAGAAATAAAGAAAAAGTAAACGTTAATCTAACTGCGTATTTAAATAGTTTTGGTAAAATGAAGACGACTGGTGTGTGCACTTAATGAAACTCAAATAGAAAATTATACAAATTTCCTCTCCCAAAATAATATCAAATCCCATTTGGGCGTTTCTCATCATCAGTCTAATAGTAATTGTGAAAGTCCATTATGAGAGACTGCTGCTGTTAGTAGGTCATGGTATGAACTGTGGCCTGTGACAATATAATAATTTTAACTTTACAAAAGGAATACATACTGAGAGTTAATCTCACATTATAAGAATGATGTTCTATGTTCCTTCCTGCTCTTGGAACTACTTCCTTCATTCTTACTCATACCATGCTTATGTGTTATTACCGCCAACACCCCAATTTTCATTGTAATAAGCTTCTGCGAAGTAAACCCCATACACTGTTTTCATCGACTCCTCAGACTAAATTTGTTTGTTTGTTTTGGAATTTCGCACAAAGCTACTCGAGGGCTATCTGTACTTGCCCTCCCTAATTTAGCAGTGTAAGACTAGAGGGAAGGCAGCTAGCCATCACCACCCACCGCCAACTCTTGGGCTACTCTTTTACCAACGAATAGTGGGATTGACCGTCACATTATAACGCCCCCAAGGCTGAAAGGGCGAGTATGTTTGGCGCGTTGGGGATGCGAACTCGCGGCCCTCAGATTACGAGTATCACACATGAACACGCTTGACCATGCCAGGCCCTCAGACTAAATTTAAAACGTCCATTAGAACTGTATGGCGAGTCTTAACAAGTGTTTTGTTAAATAGAATTTCGGTGATATTGAAAACAGATATTAGTTTTGAGATGACAATTAATTTGGTTATTGTAAACTCCTAGTTCACCAGCTTGTTAACCGTAGCCTTTGCTTTATGAATGAAAGAAGTTACTCCAGTTACTTGCTTTCGCAGTTAATATTAAAACTACTTTTCTGTGAAACTATTGTATTATTTGATAGTTAAATACTTAAAAATTTTGCTATTTGAATATCCTTCATGGAAATGAGTTGCGATGTATTTCTTCAGAAATGAAGTTGCCGTGCACCGTCAAATGTTCTGAAACATAATAAATTAATGGTATAGATTAAGGATGCTAGAACATCCGTATGAATTGAAAGCAAAATAATTATTCATAATTTCGAGGAATCATAATGTTACCTATGGATTAAAAAAAGCGAAAATTCAGTACAATTGTGGGTTATCGTAGTTTGTACAAAATTCAGGTACAGTTGTGGGCTATCGTAGTTTGCATAAAAGTATAAAGCACGAAATGGAATTAGGTACTGAATGAAAGATCAGATTGTCTATTAGGAATTGAGTAGACAATGAATTCAATACAGATTAAATGAGTTTACTACAGGTTAAGAGACATGGTTTTTGATTGATAGAATTTGAATTACGTATCTACAGAAAATACAAAAAAAAATTAAAAATGAAATCTAGAACATATTGAACAGAAAAGGAATTTTATAATCTGAAGAAACAAAAAACGAACAAGTATGTGTTATAAAACCTAGGTCTGCAAGGTTTGTACTACGTTTTTAGTGTAAATGAGACAGAATATTCAGTACGAAAGATGGATGGACAAAAAAGACAAGGTGTTTTAATGTGATAGGAGAGAGAAGGTTTGCCAATACAGATACACATACAAATATTTCAGTGTGAACATAGCAAGCTTTTTATTTTGATTGATACTTCAGTATGTTTTGAGAAGATAAGTACATATATGCGAATGAACTAAAATAGTTCTTCATAGATTGCTAAACGACGTAATCTGATGAATATTGTAGAGCTAGTGAACTTACCACTACCTGGAAAAGACAAGATGATAAATTTTATATGATATGGAAAAAAGTTATATGTATAAAACACTGAAGGTAATTTCAGTATGAGTTAAATATAAATAGATATACGTGACAAATAAATTATTCTTCATGTAGTGAGAAGACTCCGAGAGTAGAATTTTTTATGGAAACATTATTTAATATACGTATGAGTTCAATAGAGGGAGTGTAACTCATTACAAAGATTTCTATACGATTATGGTATGCATTGAAACCATATTTCGTATAAAGTGAAAAAATGAGAGCTCTGCACATTCATAAACAAGAAACTGTGATATGTATTAAGAAAGACAGGAAGGAAGCTTGGTATGAGCTAGGAAGACAGGGAATGTCTTGTGTATTCCAAGAGACAGTTTTCGACGTAATTTAAAAAGATAGTAGCTTTTATATTGCTAACCGTGTTCTTCAAAGCTAATTTTATATAAAATAAGCTTCCAGTAAATCAAAGACAGTGGATTGATATGAATTATATAGAATGTTGATCTTTAGAAGACAAAAAGAAGATAATGCACTTTTCTACTTTTTTAAACCACTTTTCACATTTTCGAGATATTTCATCATCATGTCTGTTATACTTTACATTCGCACGCATAAAAAACTTTCTTGAGTTTCTAATCGACATTTCCTCAGTATTATTAAATAATTACAATTATTGGATTTTTTTTTGCTCTCACAAACATAGAATAATTGAATATAAAAGCCTCCTTACTTATATATTAAAGTTAGTGAGTGAACGCTCGATAAAACGTTTTCAAATAGCTGTATTTACAGGGCTATAAAAATCATCCATTTTGCTGTATAGATCAATATAAAATACACTTACTTATAATGCCTATTCTGTCGTGTATTTAATTCACTGTCTACTGAAAACGGCAATTCATGTACCAGACCGATAATTTGTTCTCACGAAAAATAGAAGAAAAAAGAAGAAAAATGTCAGTGGAAGACAACTGTTATTTAAATTCCCCATGAACAAAAGTATTTTAAATACGTTTATTTTATTTACACTATTTTTCGAAACTTCCTGTTTTTAAAGGAACTTCATATCTCATATTTTCTTCATTGTTGGTGACTTTTCTAAGAAACTGCTATTCTCTCTGAACATTATACACTGTCCTTACGTATAATATCCTGAAACTGATTAGGTGTATCGTTGTTGAATAATACAGAAAAAAGAAGGTTCATTTTGCGTCATACTAGAATAATTCAGTGCAGTCTGTATTTCTTAGACATAACCTATATATGATCTTGAAGTTGTTAACACTTAAAGAGATGTTGATGTCATTAAAGCAGGATATATTCGATAACTACAGATGTGACAATGATGTAAGGACGTTCGATATGTGAGGTACGTGTTTTGACGAAAATTCATTATTATAAGGATATAGGGTAAGAACTTACCATGTAAAACCTTTTACTTACAGCATATTGTACTTAAGTGAAACAGTTCAATGTTTTATTAGATATTTGATACAGAAAAAAATATTTTACACTATTTTATTTCTAATATCTGTAGAGGAAAAAACGTTTGTAATTAATGGGCTAATTATCCCAAATTTTAAGCCTATTGGTTTTAATTTTTCTCCAGCTTTTAGCGTCTAATCTTCAATTTCTTTGTAGAATACAAGATACATAAAACTATTTTTATAATTTTGCTCTTATTTTCTGCTTAAGAAAATTACTTTATACCATTTTTAATATGCATACAAAGCAGAATTGTTTGTCTGTTTCAGAGTCTTCAGGTCAAATGTGTTGAGGACCTAGCTGAACCAATTCCAATGAAATTTGTTAAAGGTCTAAGGTTAGCTTTCACCAATGAGAAAGCTTAAGTAGGTAAGCAATTTGGAAGAAATGTTTGAGTTTGTTATCCGTTTAAGCTTTTATTACATGCAGACAATGCCAAACTAAAGTGAGATTTAATGTCACATAAAAACTATATGTTTCTCAGTTGTCAAAAAATTCGTGATGTGTTTTAGATATGCTAAAAATCGGTTTTTACTTAGCTTTATAGAAAACTTCTATTGATATCAAAGTTATATGTTTTATTAATTTTCCATAATTTCCTCTCTTTATAAAATAGCTCATATATTTGTTCAGGTTATGGACAAACAGTTCTCTTTTAAGTTCTGGTATAAAACATAATCTCTTTAATTTTTTTCTCCTCAAAATTACAGGTATCAAAGGTACCAGTAACATAATGTTTTTTTCTGGTTCAAGATGTCTTTGTTTCAGATAGTTTTAATTGTTTAGTTTCGAATGTATGCGCAAAGTTGCTTCATGACTATCTGAGCTAGCCGTCAATAATTTCGCAGTGATAGACTTGAAGTAAAGTAATAATTAACAGCACCCATCGTTAATTCTTGGACTACTTATGTCTCACCAAATAATGGAATTTGACCGTCACTCTTGTAACGTACCCACAGTTCCAAAGTGCGCAGTATGATGTTTTTTGGGGAGGGGGAGTAACAAAATACATATCCACAGATCCAGAGCTTAGCACACTGACCACCACACCCCCAGATCCAGAGCTTAGCACACTGACCACCATATCCACAGATCCAGATCTTAGCACACTGACCACCATACCCACAGATCCAGAGCTTAGCACACTGACCACCATACCCCCAGATCAAGAGCTTAGCACACTGACTACTAGGCCACTCTCGTACCTCTGCGAATAGTCACTGTTTCTGCATTGTGAATATTTCTTTCTTATCCCTAAACGATCACATTTATCTTCAAAGTCTAGATAACTGGGCAAACTAAACAAGAAATCCACTTCAAGGCTACAGGTCGATGAAGAATGTTATACAACTACAAACTCGTAAAGTTTCATTTGTTTCTGTTTGAGAAAAAAAAAAGAAAATATAATAGTGCAGTAAAATACAGCAGTTACCTTAGTTTTAGCTGAAAATGTCAATGTTTACATTTTATCCAAATAATGTGCTCGAATCTGACAATACCTGAACGTGAATAAACAATGTATGATTCAATTACTAAGTTTCAAGACTTGCCGACAAAATGCCTATCAGTCAGAATTTTATGCATTAAATAACATTTTTTTCACAGCCCCTTTAGCTTTTGTAGCACGTAGCTAAAACGATGCCAATAATGCACGGAGAGCACGTCGGAAAGAAACAAAAACTTTATCAACAATTTGGACAAACAATACAGAATATTGGTGATCGAGGATATACATTATATATATTTAAGGATATAAAATATTAATTTCAATCTTTTCTTCTGACGTATTTTCAAACATACTTTTTCATAAAAGAATATGAACCGGGCGTTACTTAACGTCTAAAAATTAGAGTACTTGGACTATGAATCCGAAAGTTAATGGTTCGTGGCTTGTCGCCGTAAAAACATGTTTCGCACTTTGGGTGCACAGTAAGACTGAAGGTAAACAAAAAAACTTATTCGATCAAACACGAAGTGATGCTGCGTGCTGTTAATTAGTTGTCTTTATTGTAGTTTATAAGCTCAAAATTAAAGATATCCATCAGTAGATAATCCTTTATGTAGTTTTGCGTGAAATTCCTCAAATAAAAACATACACAAACGTCACCCAAGAATATACATTGTATGCGATTACATAATTATTGTTCCATTTTTGTTATTGATTTATAATATTGTCTTCATACTCATAAAACTACTAGATTCTTTTCTACTTTTTGTTTATTCCAGATTTATATACCACTTTCAAATCTTTCTGTGACATCTTTCATATGAAAAGAAAACTAAACAGTCAATAGCTACGCTAACGAAAAACGAAAGGTAAATGTGTAACAGATTCACAGTTACAGAAATACATCTTTTACTTAGCTGACTAAGGGGTTTGTTTAAGTAGTCAATTTAAACCTAAATTTGCACAATGAGTTATCTGCATTGCACCCACTACAAGGAAATAACATCAAATTTTATTGTTACAAGCTCCAGCTTGATACTGGAGTACAAAGCCAAAGTCTCTAGAAATCGTCCGTATTACTGTTTGTTTGTTTATTTGAAAGTAATCACAAAACTACACGATGAGCTAGCTGTGCTCTACCTACCACAGGTATCGAGACCTGTTTTCTAGTGTTGTATATCCATAAACATTCTGCTTTGCCACTTGGATAGAATGCTACCAAAGAATAACAATAAATACAGTTTTAAATACATAAAAAACGAGCATCTCAATTAATTTAAACTCAGCAGATCATCAGCTGGAAAATCGACTTTCGACGTAATTATAAAAACTACATAGGAAAGGGTTCAATACATAAATGTGGTTAGATTATTTACAAATTTATAATTTCTAATAAAATTGAATTTTGTATTATTTGGTGATATTGAAAGCAGAACTCTAAAAAAGTGTTTCTGACAATGGTCGAATGCGTTTCGAGACAGTTTAATGTTTATTTTCTGTTACGTAAAACGATTGTGACGTCATAAATAACTGATTTAAAAATATTAAAACTTTAATTGTTTTTAAAGATTGGCTGTACTGAGACTTCTAAAAAAAAGAAGAGTCTATACATACGATTATATTGTTTCACATCAAATAAACTAAAACGTTATTGTAATAAAATTAACATAACTTTTATTTAAATAAATATTCTGCTGAAAATGATTCGGTTAGTGTGTTTGGACTGTGAATCAAACTATACGTGGTTTGTGACGTGGTTCAGCTAAACCTCGATTCGCAAGTTCGGTGTCATGTGTGTCGATCAAATCTCAAGTGTTGTTAACTGCCTTTCTTCTAGTCTACCAATTTGAAATTAGGTATAGCTGTATACAGATAGCCCTTGTGACTTATAAATACTAATAATACCAATTTTCTGTTTTCGGCGTAAAATGAAGGGTGTGGCTAATTATTTATTCTACTGTAAACATTCAGTCAGAGGTATACCTAGGCCCGGCATGGTCAGATGTGTAAAGCATTCGACTCGCAATCCGAGGATCGCGGGTTCGAATCCCGATCACACCAAACATGTTCGCTCTTTCAGCCGTGAGGGCGTCATAATTTGACGGTTAGTCCCACTATTCGTCGGTAAAAGAGTAGCGCCAGAGTTGGCGGTGGGTGGTGATGACTAGCTGCCTTCCCTCTAGTCTTACACTGCTAAATTAGAAACAGCTAGCGCAGATAGCCCTCGAGTAGCTTTGCGAGAATTTCAAAAACAAACAAACAGCTATACCATATAAATGTATATATATTATTTAATTTCACACTGTGATAACTTCACTACACCTTTTTCTTATATATATATATAAATATATGTGTGTGTGTGTATACACTGTGAAAACTATGTAAGTTAATACATGAGTTATTGAGGCTGTAAAGGACAAGACTTAAAAAGAATTATAAAATTTTCAACCAACACTGGCAAGTTTTAACACCAAATACATATAGTATTCAAGTTATTGTGATCTCCAAATAGCAAGATGATGAATTTTAGCATACTAATGCTTAATGTCTCGCAACTGTGTTAACATCACCTGTTTCGTTTCTATTCATCGTATAAACTGTTTTCATTTTCATTTTTAGTATAAAAATGCACGTATTTCTTTAACGTTTGGCGAGCGCTCCACCCCTTTATGGAAACGTATTTTTAGACAGTATCTCCTTTTTATATACTAGAAACAAGGGAGGAACAGCAGATGCTGGATGTTCCTAAGTTTTCTAACAATTCCACTTTTTTTTTCCAACATTCTTTTCTTTTTCAAACATTCACCATTTTAATGGCTGCATGGACTTGGACAAATATGCTTTTATTTTATAGAATTGTTTTAAGACAGATATTGTATTCCACTCCAATTTTTTTTGTGGCAGTTTTTGTCTATATCCTCTTATTCTTTAATTCTCCATGAAGCTTTATTTTCTGTTTATCAAAATTTATGTTGTTCTATTTTGTTATTAAGCCCAAAGGGCCATCTGTGCTCTGTCCACCACGAGTATTGAAAGTCGGTTTCTAGTAGTACAAGTCCGCAAACATACCGCTATGCTACTGATACGGATATAAGAACTGTAACTATATAAAAAGATAATACAGTTGCTTTAAAAGAGAGACAAAATTAATTAGTGAATTATATATTTAAGTTAGAAGGAAAGATGTGCTTCTTTCTTAAAACGACCTTCATTCACTTATTGTAAATTTGAAAGAGAAAACAAACTAATTTTCAATAAGATACTGTGGGTTGGAGATTATAGAAATATCACTGAAAACTCTGGACATCTTAACTGGCATACAGCGTTTTGACTCCCACAGTTATTAAGTGTCAAATTACTTTTTACACCATTTTCAACCTTAATCTGCATGTACGTGCATTATGCTTGTTATAAACAAAGGTAGAATAATATTGGACTGCAACTCAAAAGGATATACGCATATGTTTGACAGAAATTCCGCTAGTTGTTTTAGGGCGCTGGAGGTAATCATTTAATAGATTAACACTAAATCCACCCACTACTTTCTGTTCCAGACGTATTTAGTGAAAATCGACAATAGCAGGTCTCTTCATATGTTTGAATTGGAAGAATGCTTTCCATTTACTTTAAACGAAAATTAATTGCGACAACTCCATAATACGACATTTATTGATTTGCTAAAATAAAAAAAGAAACTGAAAACAAAGCTTAATAAATAATAAATAAAACTTTCTGCTCATAATATTCATTTCAGTGCCAACATAGTCGACTGTTTGGTAAAGAGTGGGTAACATTTAAGAAAGTTAAAGCACATTTAAATCCAGTAAACTCTGCTCTATTCACATATTAAAAATATTTTCGCTGTTATCTAGCGTGCAATAGACTTTTGCTGTCTTTGAAGCGATACCACTGAAAATAATAACCTTCTTTTAAGGATTATCTAGCAATAGAGCAATAAGCTTTGAGTTAAATATATTCCTTTTTGTTGGAATACAATGAATCCTTATACATGTTTTCTACGTCAGTTTATGAGATATTCCTCTATAATTCGGCTCAAGCGTCTTCCAGTCTGCGAGAATAAACGAACATTAATGAAACGTTAGAGTTAATAGAAAGATGAATGGATGGATAGATAGATAGATATAAACAGTCACGTTTGTAGTACTAAACCATCTACCGGAAAACTGTGACGGGTACATCTCCATTCATTCCATAGATTAATGAGTTGTTTTTAATGTATGTCGGACCAACAAAGCCCCACACAGACACACTGCTTAATCCTTGTCATTTGTGACTACTCAGCCATTAAAATAAAGACTGAAGATTCCTTGTCTCTCCTGCTATTAAATAAACGGTTTGTGTTCGATGAGAAAGGATCGTCAATAGGTGAGAAGTACATACTAATAAAAAGCTATTGTACGAAACGCCTATGTTCTATCTTTACTTCTGAGACAAAAGAATGTAAATATATATTTAAGAATGAGCAGTTTGATATTGTAAGAATTTCTAGTTGTGCGTGAGGCAAATATAGTTAATATAGGAAATATAGTTAATATAGTTAATAAAGAATTTTGTTTGTGAGAAATATTACTAATAACTTTTCATTTATGACAAATAAAATGATTTTATTTTTAAGCCTTCTTTGGAGAAGTGAGGTTTAAAAGAGTTATGATTTATTTGAAGAGGGAAAGTTTAGACTATTTACCTGAGCTTTAGATAATTGTAAAGCTGAATATTATATATATATATCTGATTTATTCTTCGTTCAAATTTTATTTTTTTAAATTTAACATTTAATATTTACCAGTTAGTATATTTGTGTTTGATAAAACTCCTATTTCAGAGAAGATATTTTGATAAACAAATAAAATTCTAGTCAATATTTTTACGACACAAGTTGAAACACAAGCAATTAACACAGTATTTCATCCACCACTATACTGGTACAGATATGTAGATGACACGGTTGCGGGATTCAGATCTACAGAACACACACTTAATTTTTTCAATCACATTAACTCTATACATCCCAACATTAACTTCACATGTGAACAAGAAGAAAGCAATCAAATATCATTTCTTAACCTCAAAATTACAAGAACCGACACACAATTTAAAAAGAAATCCACCGAAAAAATCACCCATACTGGACTATACATTCCTTGGGGCTCAGTACATGAAACAAAACAAAAACTCAACATACTTAGAAACCAAATAAATACAGCCATAAAACCATGCTCGCCAGATAAAATTAACGATGAATTAGACAAAATAAAACAATACTTCATCAGCATCAATAAGTTTCCTCCACAAACCGTCGAAAACATTATACGCACACACCTAGACAGAAAGCAAAATCAACCAACAAAAGTAAATATATCTCACGAAATAAAAAATCATGAAACCATATACTGCTGCATACCATATATTCCCGACATCAGCAGACAAATAACCAACATTTGGCAAAAACTAGTAACAAAATATGACATTCCAGTTAATACCAAATTTACTCAATGTAATGTTAACCTTAAGCTAAAACACACGTGAATATGTTTGTTTGTTTGTTTGAATATCGCACAAAGCTACTCGAGGGCTATCTGTGCTAGCCGTCCCTAATTTAGCAGTGTAAGACTAGAGGGAAGGCAGCTAGTCATCACCACCCACCGCCAATTCTTGGGCTACTCCTTTACCAACGAATAGTGGGATTGACTGTCACATTATAACGCCCCCACGGCTGGGAAGGCGAGCATGTTTGGCGCGACAGGGATGCGAACCCGCGACCATCAGATTACGAGTCGCACGCCTTAACACGCTTGGCCATGCCGGGCCCTATCTTCATACTGCTATATCCATTACTAACTAATAATAGTTGTGTAGACTGATTTATTTATATATATAATGTAATATCTCAAGTTCAAATTGATGTAAAATACAAAACTTATGTTCGAAAAATTATTTGAACATTTTTATATTAATGTTATTGTAATATAATGCATATAATCTTCAATTTAACTTTTACTTATAGCTAATTTTGCATCATGAGATATTCCTGGTTATTTATACGAGGAATTACAGAAGCAAAACAAATATATATAGATTTTAACACAAAAACCAGACTTTACCCCTTTATTCATGTTCTGGCAGGTGAGTAAGGTATTTGATTTGCAGCCCGCGGGTTCAAATCCATATATTCTTATCCTTTCAGACGTGGAGGCGTTATAAAGTTACGATTAATCACATTAGTTGGTGGTAAGTATCTTAAGACTAGAGTTCTCTCTATATATGTCCCCGCCGGTGCAGCAGTAAGTCTAGGGATTTATAACGCTAAAATCTAGGGTTCGATTCCCATCGCTGGACTCAGTTATAACCTAATGTGACACACACACACTATCTCTATATATTCCTGGTGTAGTTTTGTGTGAAATCCGAATAAACCTTTATTCTTTTTTGCCACCAGCTTGAATAATAGAGGTCATTTCGGGTATTGCTTTTCATTTGAGATGCGTTTTAAAAAAACTAAATGAAAGTACTACGTCATAAACGTTAAATGATGATTAGCAAATACATATTCATATTGTGAAAATACATCAAAAAACTATATAGTAATGAGATAGTGGATTTTTGAACGTTTAGTTGGGTATGATACGTGTACGAGTAATTTCTTTTTTTAATGTGCTGTTTTAATTCTTTTATCTTGAAATACGCAAAAAAATTAATAAATAAAATAACCTCTAAAAATTACACCAAGCTATGTGACAGCATTTCTTTTCCCCCACTTAGTGGGTTTCTTTTAATGCAAACTTTTTTTAAAAATTATTATTACATTATCTTCTAGAGATAACAGCAAGAAATTCTGTTATGGAGGCTTTTAACAACTATCTGTAGTCTATTTTTAAGTTATTATGGTGTCTTATCTGCCAAAGTATCCATGATGACAGACAACTTTCGTATGTATTGTGAGTTTTACACAGTAATAGTTGGCCCGGCATGGCCAGGCCATGATATTACATTTACTTTGCTCTGAATCATGGCCTAGCGCGTTAAGGCGTGCACTTCGTAATCTGAGGGTGGCGGGTTCGAATCCCAGTCGCACCAAGCATGCTCCCCTTTCAGCCGTGGGCCCGTTATAATTTGACGGTCAATCCCACTATTCGTTTGTAAAAGAGTAGCCCAAGAGTTGGCGGTGGATGGTGACGACTAGCTGCCTTCCCTCTAGTCTTACACTGCTAAATTATGGACGGCTAGCACAGATAGCCCTCGAGTAGCTTTGTGCGAAATTCAAAAACAAACAAACAATAATAGTTGGTCGTGTAACTGCTTTTAAATTCCGCTGTAAATATACGTTTTAATTGTGGAATAATGACTGATACAACAAGTTCATGTAAAAACAGTTTTTGTTCAGTTACTTACATCTCTGTAAGTCTTTTACACACTGAAACCATGTTTCCTAAGCCATACAATTGTGTACTCGAACGACCTCTAGTGAAAACAAAATAAGAGCAACAAACATCGTTTTAGTATTTGCGTAATATTCATGCTAACTTTCATTAGCAATATCAAAATATATTTCGTAGTATTAGAGCAAGTAACGGTTCCATCTTAATTAGAAATGAGATATAAGGATAAGAATTTTTTGCATAAGGTTAATGGTCCGGTACATACTTGTGTTACATTGTTTGTTTAGCATTTGTACTTTTGATCTTTAGTTAGTATAGAAAACTTATATTCCGAGTGAAATGACGTTCATCAGCTCAATTAAGATGTTCTTAATAAGACAAACTATTAAAAATCGTCGTAATTATTTTTGAAAACCTGATTATAAGTTAATGAGATAAAGTTAGTTAATGAGGCGTAGTTCATGTGAATTCTTAGCATTTAGAAGACGTAGGTATTTAACATGCTTAGTTATTACGTAGTCAAAATGTAGATATGAACATTTAGATTCTAGAATAAATTAACTATACTGCAAGTGCCATAACTTAACCGATATTTATAATAAATATTTATTAATGTTAACCATGACTTAACCGATATTTATAATAAATATTTATTAATGTTAACCTATATATAAATTAATTGTACTGCAAGCTTCATACCTCAACTGACGCGTACCACTATTTATTAATATTAGCCTATATCCAAATTAATACGACTGCATGTTTCATACCTCAACTGATATGTATCAACTATTTATTATTGTTAATCTATATATAAAGTTATTGTACTGTAAGTTTCATACCTCAACTGATATGCATGATGATCACTTATTAATTACACTATAGGTGTCATTTTCACAATTGATATGCGTGCGTGGTCGTCCCTTATATATAACAAAAGATCGTTTACACTTAACTTGTTTTCTGGTTTTCATTCTGTATTAACTCTCGTTACTTAATGTACAAACATAATTATTTTCGCAAATCATTACACAATATTGTATTATGAGAAGTAAGAATCTTCATCTGGGAATATTCTAGAATTGTTAAAACACACTTATTTTGGTTATCAACTTCAACAAAAGCTGCTGATTTCAAAGAACTTTTCATTATGATATTAAATGATGTTCACTCAAACGTTTCTAACATTATAAGCAATGCATTTTACAAATGAAACACCAATACATTGTAATATTAACCTTCGTTGGGTTTAGGTTTCATGTTATTCTAAGAAAACTGGATTTAACTCGCAAGTACTTACAGAATAAGAGCATGCTATACGAATCTTGTAATATGTTATTAAGTATGTTACCTCATATGTCTCAGTAGTCTCTATTTATAGCATTAATAGTAAAGATAAATTATGTACAGTTAACGTCTTGTAAGTATTTTGTCATAGGAAGTTGTATAGATGTTCCAACAGTGCTGGAATTTACTGACAGCAAAAAGGATGTTACAGAATTTTGCTATAGTGAGTTGAAGAAAATTCGTTACTATACAACGTAGTACGGAAACGTTGACTGTACGTTATACTACAAGATTTGTGCTATTGTTATAAGAAGCAGAGGCACGATTTTAAGAGAGCAAATACATGGCTGATGTAATTTGTCATCTTGAAGGTTAGGGCTGCTTATATGTTTTACCTATCAACTATCGAGTGTCTTAGATTTCCTTCAAGCGCATTTGAAATGTCATTAGTATATTCTGCCGATTAGAGCAAAACTAAAAATCGACCGAGTAAAGACTATACGTTCAATCCTATGGAGTCCAACACACACACAGATCTTCAAGGAAACTGGAACACGAATGTCTCAAACATTTTAAGCTTCTATATCTTAAAACTAAAAAGTTTTGTCCCTTTGATTGTAGTGTGTTTATAAGCCTTAATTATTGAAATAAATTCATTATTTACTTTAGAACTTTAATATTTAAAAAAAAATCAGAGCAGCCTTGAGAAATAACAAAATGATTTATGTTCCCAAGCCATAAATTCGTTGTCAATTATGGTGCTACGATGGAAAGTTATGGCATAGTTAACTGTGGCAAAGCTGCTAAGGCCATCTGACACTATCCACAGTTTTGAACTACTGACTAGAGGGAAGACAGCCAGTGATCAACACCCTCTCACCCGACACCTATTCCAGGGAATTGAGTGTCACTCTTATAACGGATTCATAGCTTGAAGTGAAGGAAACCAATTGTTGTATCATTCTGATTTGAATCATACTTCCTAAATCCAGTATGCTATTGAAGAGCCACTTCACACCTCATAGTAAACTAATAGCATTACAACACTCTAACTGTCTCAAAAATAAAATAAAATGGTTGTAACTCAATACTTCGGTTGATCCCACCAATTTAGTAAAGTGTATACATTAAAAAGTATGTTGAAATATACTAGAAACATTTGCACCATTGAATGTACTTACTTTAGTATAATAAATTACTTATAAGTACAAATAACCATTAAGTAAATGCAATACCCACACAATTCATACTGTTTTCGCTACATTAGGATCATTGAAATGTTAAAGTTTAAAAAAGAACTCCAATGAGTTTCAATTTTATTTAAGTATAAAGAGAAAGCAGTAATAGGAGCTATATATTTCAAGATGTGGTTAACCCTAATGATGTAGTAGCAACTGTCTCTAACAAGAACACAAAGAAACCAGCAGGGTATAGTAAACTGGATTATATTACTATTAGTCTCGGAATATGTGGAAGTTTTTGGGTTTCCTATATTGACCGTTTTTTTTAATTGACATCAAATTGAAAGACTCTGGTAAAATTCCTTTTAAAGGAAACTCTTCAGTCTTGTGAGATTTGGCATAAAGCCAATTCTGCTACTCTTTATGGATGCCCTTGGTATAAACCTGGGTCTCCGAAGCATCCAACAACACCATTGTTGAATCAAAATCCGGAAAGAAAATGAATTCTTAAATTGAATGCTGTCAGTTTCATGTGGAAACGTGATGGAGAGAAAAACATGGTGGAATATTACGCCTTTAAGCTTACAATAACGCACATTATTTTTCAGAAAATAATGTCTTGTTTTTACTTGAAAATAAATATCCGTTTGCCAAAAAGGGTTTATTTTTCTTTTAAAAAACACAACTATAAGTTAGTAAACAGAGTGGTAGACTAAATGTGATTTGACTTTACATCATATAGAGCCACATATAGTTCACTGACATATGAATAACTCTTACTGCTATTCCACACGAATACCCTCAGTCCAATCCTTTACACCAGTCCACCAGTAAGTTTGTTTGTTTTGGAATTTCGCACAAAGCTACTCAAGGGCTATCTGTGCTAGCCGTCCAGAATTTAGCAGTGTAAGACTAGAGAGAAGGCAGCTAGTCATCACCACCCACCGCCAACTCTTGGGTTACTCTTTTACCAACGAATAGTGGGATTGACCGTCACATTATAACGCTCCCACGGCTAGGAGGGCGAGCATGTTTGGCGCGACTCGGGCGCGAACCCGCGACCCTCAGATTACGAAGCGCACGCCTTAACGCGCTAGGCCATGCCAGGCCCGCCACCAGTAAGTCTACGGATTTACAACGCTAAGATGAGGAATTCGATTTCCCTTGTTGGGTTCAGCAGATCGCCCGACGTAACTTTGCTATAAGAAAAACACCCACAGTCCTTTAGATTTTATAGAAGGTTATGTAAAGTCACTCTTGGAACCTAGTATCTATTACATTTAACTTCTGGAATGGAGTTTTGTTTGTTTTTTTTTGTTTTGGAATTTCGCACAAAGCTACTCGAGGGCTATCTGTGCTAGCCGTCCCTAATTTAGCAGGGTGAGAATAGAGGGAAGGCAACTAGTCATCACCACCCACCGCCAACTCTTGGGCTGCTCTTCTACCAACGAATAGTGGGATTGACCGTCACATTATAACGCCCCCACGGCTAAAAGGGCAAGCATGTTTGGCGCGACGGGGATGCGAACCCGTGACCCTCAGATTACGAGTCGCACGCCTTAACAAGCTTTGCCATGCCGGGTCGTGAAATATAGAGGGTTTTTTGTTTAATGAAAATGTGCGACAAAACTTAATTCGAGACATATTATATGTTATTGATATCTATGAAGAGATGTGAATGTGGAAAAACATTAACTTTAATAACTTTCAACTCACGAGTGACAAAATGATTAATATGAAAATCACACGACAGAGGGAATTAGTTTATAAACTAAGAGTTAATATATTCATGATAATTTATATTAGAATGACTACCAATCGCAAATGGAAAATTCGTTGTCAGCAAAAAAAAAGTAGTTTTATTAAAAAGTTAAGTTGTTTGTCTGTGATACAAGTAGTGTTGGTCTACAAAACTTTAGGCATGTTCATCTTCCCATAAGTTGATATGCTCTATATGTTGGCACAAAACAAAACAACACTAAGACAAAACAATAGATCAGAAACTAACCAGGTAAATCGTTTCAGTAGATATAAGGCTTTGAATATACAATAAAGTAATATTTTAGAAGTTGGGCAAAGAGATCATTTTTCTTAGTTAGTTGTGTTAAAATTTTGGAAATTAGTATTAATTTGTATTCCACAATATGTTTACCAGAATTAGGGTTTTGATATCCGTGATGAGCAAAGAACTGAGAGCCCATTGTGTAGCTTTGTGCTTATTGTTTGTTTGTTTTTGAATTTCGCACAAAGCTACTCGAGGGCTATCTGTGCTAGCCGTCCCTAATTTAGTAGTGTAAGACTAGAGGGAAGGCAGCTAGTCATCACCACCCACCGCCAACTCTTGGGCTACTCTTTTACCAACGAATAGTGGGATTGACCGTCACATTATAACGCCCCCACGGCTGGGAGGGCGAGCATGTTTGGCGCGAGTCGGGCGCGAACCCGCGACCCTCAGATTACGAAGCGCACGCCTTAACGCGATAGGCCATGCCGGGCCCCCGCTTTGTGCTTAACTGCACACAAAGAAATAAATTAAAACTTATGAAAACCATGTGAACACTTTTCTTTCATCATGTGTTTAAAAGAATGAACTAGTTAGTTTTATAAATTATACTAAACCTGTTGTTGAAATGTGTATATATGCAACGCAATGCACGACATATTATTGTCAACATAATACTACAGATCACCTCGTAGTTTGGAAATTTCAACTGTATGGTAAATACATAAAACCACTTTTACATCGTGGTAAATTAAACCGCTAACCGAGTTCTGTTGACAATACTGACTTACCGATCGTTCTCAGAACCTCTGATGGCGAAGTAAGCAAATAGCAAACAAGCACCTCGCCAAGCCTGTATATTGTAGTGTAAATAAAGTTACAAGAACTATGCCTTAAAAAAACAGACGTAAAAACCACAAAGACAGAAAGTCATAGTAGTATGTTAATCCAAGCTTATTATTTGGTTTTGTAGTGGCGTCTACATTGGGCACTATCACATGACGCTGAAACTTCCTGTATTAAAGATACATGGATATATATTGAACTTTATCAGTGATTCTTTTGTATGTCTTACCGTTCTCTAGTGTTCTTGGAGACCAAAGCAGCGAAAAACATTAGAAAATCAATAGGCTGCTATGTTCAAAAACTGGAAGGGAAAAATGCTTTGGTGATAATGTATGTTTTGCAAAGACTTACATCGCAGTCTTTAATTATCTCAGAAGACTTGACATCACTGATAGCTAAGACTTCAGGAGTTTTAAGTACACTCTATAGACATAATGGGAAGTTTCACTTGAAATACAAAAATATTAGGTAGGGTATTTTAAAAATATGACGAAAAGTCTTCAGTATAGTCGTTATATTAACATATATACACAGAAATCGATTAATCTGCTTATTTAACGTTAAGCACAAAGCCACACAATGGGTTATCTGTGCTCTGCCCACAAGGCACGGGTATCAAAACCCAGTTTCTAGGGTTATTATTTTGCAGACATATCGCTGTGTCACTGGGGAGGAGACACAGAATGAAACGTAAAGTGCTATTTTTGCAAGGCACAGTTTACAACAGTGTTTTGAAATTCATTTGTTGCGTGCCATAGTTTTGAATTAATATTGTTTTAAACAGAAATATTTTACTGAGTTTCTACTCCTTATTCTTTCAATGTACACCCGCCAAACAAATTTTCTGCCTTATATGTATAAATATATCTTACATTACCATAGACGTCTTTTTACATTGGATTAATTTCTTCCACACATTAAGTTTGGCTTCACGATATTATTAACACATTCATGCTAATTATTTCTTATAACGACTTTCATGCAAACATTTTACGTAATTCAGCAGTTTGTAACCACTAAAGGGGCCCTTCTTCCAACTAATTTATGTATGCGTCCGTACTACAACTGGTTCTTAGCATTGAAATTAGTTTAATAAATATTAAACAACTTTAATGTGTATATTATTTGTACAACCATAGACGTCTCAGGAGAAACAATGTACCTTTTATTTTATTATCCTATTTTTATAAGTTTTTTGTAGTAAAACATATATATTATATGTATCATAAAATCTAGTTCAATACCATTATACTTAAGCATATTTCACATTTCTACTCAATCAACAATAAACAATAGGAGATAGATTTTAATTTTTTTTCCAATCTATCCGGGTACTTTTCTTAATGGAAGAAATCTGTGTAAAACACAAAGGATTTTAAATTCTCAGGATTTTAATCTTTTTACAATAAATCGATATCTCATGAATTTATATTTCGTTATTAGATAATTTCATAGTATTTGCTACTTCTTCTGTTAAAATCTGGGTTTTAAATATATACAGTTTAAAGCTAACAAAATCTTTCGACTATAGTGACAAAATTATCTTTAAAACATCAAAATTTGTAGCAAAATTTGATATTCTCAATAATACTGAAGACAGTTTTTCTTATTTTAGTTCATTAGTTAACTTTGTGTTTCCTGTCACTAAAATAACTTTAACTGTGAATAATACTTTCCATTGTTATCTGAACTTTATTTTTCTTAACAAATCTACTTCTAACACAAAATATTTTTTGGAAGCGCCAACACTTTTACAGAGAACACTCATTAACTACTAAGAGTTTCAGTCACTTGAATTATTCAACGACTCGACTAGCTTTTTGTTGTTGTTTTTTAAACCACATTAGGATATGACTGATTCTACTTTCATCAGTCATATGGCATATGAATTCTCTCGTTTATTCCCAATATTTGAAAGTATTATTCACAAAATTTATAATCCTCAAAACTTCCATTTCTTCGGTTTAATTTATGACCTAGTCACTCATAAAACTTAATATTCTTCACGCATGCGCCTCAGAAATACAGTTTAATTTTTATATCCCCACATTAATACCTTAAACTCCATGCTAAAACAAGTAACATAAAGGAGTAGTCTTCGTGCCTGATGCTTTCGTTGCCTCAATATATTCAAGTGGATGACTATGTCTTAATAAAGTATTTTTCATTTTAATAAAACTCTCTTTAAATCCAAAGCTCTTTGAGTTTCCCCATAAAACTCTCGTTTCTAAGAACTAAACGTTTTTTAATTACTATTTTTCCCCCAACATTCCTTAGCCTTGAATTAATCGTATGATCTCAGCCATCTCACTCGTCTAGTTTTATGACATAAACCTATATTTATACAAACCAAAAAACATTCTAGACAACACTAGAGTATATGAGTGAATTAGAATGCTTCAAGTATATTGCTAATAAATGACTTCTAGCTGTGGCTGAATGAAACGTAATTCTCTAACTAAAAGAAGATGATAAAAGTGTTAAGCCATTTATATATAAAAGATAAGAGAACATTTCTGCGTCTGTAATTATCATTATTTTAAACATCAGTTTGGAATTTAAAGCTTACCTCTTTCTTCTTATGATTCCTGTATTTTTGCTCTTCTATAGCAACTTACTGGTCTCATATCATTTACACTCAGAGTTTTAATACTCTTTATCCAAAAGTGTTCTTAAAACTATCAGAAAGTTTTATTTCCTGGTATTTTTGTTTCCACATTCTTTGAATTTTCTTAATTCTTGTCCACTTGATGACTTTTGAAATGTTATTGTCTTTTCATAAAAACAAATCTTGAAAATTGTTTTAATCATTTCTATTTTGTTATGCACAAAGTTACAGAGTTTGTTATCAATGTTCTCACCGTGATGGGTATCGAAACCTAAATTTTGGCGTTATAAACCCTCAAGCTTTTCCTTGAGCCAAGGGGGAAGGATATTCTATTTGTTTATGTGCTTTCAAAAATATGCTTTGTTTTCCTGCTAAATTATTTTACGTGCTTTGTAACATAACTATTTATGTTTGATAGTTTAAAGATTGTGGTACTTAATGGGGATTGTTCCTATATATACAACTAGCTAGATGGTCCTTTAATACAGAGTAGTTTTCCTTGAAATTTAGCAAATAAACATTTTCTTTACTTTTTTTACCCTCGAAATTTGACGTTAAGGTCTAAGTAATGTGTCCTATCATTGGTTTATTTCATTCCTCAGTTGTTAGCTTCTCGTGGGACGTGTGACTCGTTCCAATGGTTAGCGTGCCGAGTTGTGAATAAAATAATCTAAAGTCAGAGACCCGATCCAGCTAGAGACATTTAAATTTTCTTATTTTGGTGCAATGTAAAATTTCAACCAATCTTTTTATTCGGTTCCAGGAAGCGGAAAAACCCAGTATAATGACATGTGATGATCGGGTTCAAAATCCCCGTTTTGTTTTTCTTTATATAAGTCTCAAACATGACGTCTAAGTATATTTTTCTTTCTTCCCAATTCGTCTGTATTTTTGGTAATTAGAGAATTTATCTTTATATTTCCTTTGATTTTGCATCTTACAATACCCAAGGTTGCACATAAGGACTAATTGCGTTCAAATTTACTCTTGTAACCTGTTACATTAGCAAGAAACCTTTAAATCTTTATTAATATCCACGATGAAGTATTACTTACTAAAGAACGTTATTTTAGTAATAGGATGATTAACAAAGTTCACTGTTAAGACATAAGTCAACGGATTTTGGTTTGTTTGTTTCTTTGTTTTGGAATTTCGCACAAAGCTACTTGAGGGCTATCTGTGCTAGCCGTCCCTAATTTAGCAGTGTAAGACTAGAGGGAAGGCAGCTAGTCATCACCACCCACCACCAACTCTTGAGCTACTCTTTTACCAGCGAATAGTGGGATTGACCCACTATTTTGGAGTACCAACATCTATTCATTCCTTTGTGTTGGGATTTCGTATTTTTTACATATCAGTTGCCTCAATTTCTTATTTACTAGTACCATATTATCTTCCATTAAAATCTAACAGTCATTAGTGCAAGCAACAATCAAACTTGTGTATTATACAGTATTTTTAAAACTTTCATTTCTAATATCTAATATTGGCAAAAATAAAATAAAATATAAAGCGACATACAATTTATATGTGTACCTTACATACCACTCTTACACATCCACTATCGTAATATGTTAAGATATTTTATTAAACACGTTAAAAGTTGATTAGAATTAGTCGATATCAAAAATATTTGTAAACAGTTATCAAGCATCGAAAACACCTGATATTTAAGTTAAACGAGTTAAAAATAAACAATGTTATTTGTAACACTTGATAAGTATATTCCGTATGTTAATTTCACAAGTGTTAAGACATTTAATGTTACTTCACTGTTGGCCAGGTGGGTTAAGGCGTAATCTGAGGGTCGCGGGTTCGCATCCCCGTCGCACCAAACATGCTCGCCCTCCCAGCCGTGGGGGCGTTATAATGTGACGGTCAATCCCACTATTCGTTGATAAATGAGTAGCCCAAGAGTTGGCGGTTGGTGGTGATGACTAGCTGCCTTCTCTGGTCTTACACTGCTAAATTAGAGACGGCTAGCGCAGTAGCCCTTGTGTAGCTTTGCGCGAAATTAAAAACAAACAAATACTTCACTGTTATAGTCTTCTAAGTTTTTAGAAGACACTGCATTAACAATACAAAAAAATAATCTATTATTAAACGCATTTTTTAAAAATTTGTTTCCTTTTTTGTTATATTATAAGAATGAAAGAGGTTAGAAAATACAAATAGCAACACCAAACATCATGTTTTAGGTTGTTGTTTTTTGAATTAAGCACATAGCTACTCCATGGGCTATCTGTGCTCTGCCCACTACGGGTATCGAAACCCAGTTTTTAGCGTTGTAAGTCCGCAGACATACCGCTTAGCTACTAGGGGGCTCATGGTTTACGGCTTTTCTCTGTTTTGTAGTTTTAACTGGATATTATTTTTAAAGGGTTTATGTCCATTTCAATTCCAGTTTTTTTTTGTTTTATTTTAGTGCAAAATTCCACTTTGTCCACTGTGGACAATCGAACCCTGGATTCAGGCATTTCAAGTCTGTAAATTTACCATTGAGCCATCAACAGACTAATTTAATGTTATGCTAGCCACTATGAGATACAGTAAGAAGCTGTGTTTACTATTAAAATGTTTTTTCTTAGAAACTTTAGTGTGATTCTGTGGAGATCGGCCGGCACACGTAAAAAAGAAAAAAATCCAAATAACACCACTAAGTTTGTTTGTTTTTATGTTTTGAATTTTGCGCAAAGCTACTCGAGGGTTATCTGCGCTAGCCCCCTAGTTTAGCAGTATAAGACCAGAGGGAAGACAGCTAGTGATCACCACCCACCGCCAATTCTTGGGCTACTCTTTTACTAACGAATAGTTGAATTGGCCGTCACATTATAACGCCCCTACGACTGAAAGGGCGAGCATGTTTGGTGCGACGGGGATTCGAACCCGCGACCCTCAGATTACGAGTCAATCGCCTGATGCTGCCAAGCCATGCCGGGCTTAACACCACTAGGAGTGCATATATTAAATTTGCAAACAAGTGGTTTTTAGTATTCGATTTCTTTTCTTCTTCTGTAGGAAATGAAGAACGATTAGAAAAAAAATGTGTTGCCCCAGCACATATCTGTGAAATATAACAGATATATATACTCTACGTCTGGGACTTACAATGCTAGAAACCGGGTTTCGATATCTGTAGTGAACAAGACACAGATAGTCCAATTAAAAACCTTTGTGCTTAATTGCAAACAAAGAAACGTAAATATTCACAATTTCAAGTTTAAGAGAATACTACATATTTTATTTCTTTACAAAACGAACGAAAGTGCTAAATCTAATAAAAACTAAACAGCCTCAAGTACTCTGTCGTACAAACAAACAAGTATATGTAAATGTTGAATCGAATTAGATGAATATTAATATATACACCTAATTGTAAGTTTTCTTCCATTTCCTAATTTACTCTGTCACTTTTAATGTGTTATTGCCTTGGTAGTTAGTCTTATAGTCTCTGTCTTTAGTGAAAGATTATACTTAGTCATCTTTGGATGATATTGACGAAACAGATAAATTTAGAAAAAGAACAGATCCATTTGAGTTATTATATGAGTTAATATTTTCATTTATCGAGTTTAAAAACCTAGTGAATTTTCATCCTTTTGCCTTTCTTATTTTTGTTTATTGGACTGGAGAAAAATACGTAATGTTAAAATATGTTTTCTAAAAACCTAATTTTAGGTTGATAATTTCTAAATTCCCAAGATAAGAAAGCCACTAAAGGAAAGATATTTTCTATAATGATTTACGTTTTATAAACGTTAAGACATTTAAATTTTTAAAGGTCAAAACATAGATTTCTAATTAATACAAATGTAAAATCACCTAGAGTTTCACCCTTGCCTTCTGCTCCTTGTAAAGTATGTTGGGATTTCATTCCAGGAAAAATTATTTGGAATAAAATATACGTTTAAATCGACCGAGAAAATAAAATGAAATCCTACATTTTCTTTGTGAGGTTTAAAATACATCATATTATATAGTAACTCCAAGTTACAAACACGTGCCTTTCAAATGTAACTAGAAAACACAACCTAAGCCTCTCTTACATAATCATGGACTTCTCCAATCCGCCTTTATTTATATTTGGAGTGCGTTTACTTTAAAATCGATTTATAGCGCTTACTAAATGCTGCAAACCAAATTGGTTTGGGATATAGCCTTATGCTAGTGAAAAATTTCACATCTATTTACTTTTCGACGAGTCGCCACTGACTGAATTAGTGAAGGGGTTCAAACTTTTTGTTCTCAAAATAATGACGTTGCGTGAACGCCATAATTTACAGGATTTCGTTTTGAGAAAAACCCGTTTAATTATTGCTTTTTTCTATTAGTTTATTTAATGAATAGGTGCATAACCAGAAAACATATTAAAATTATGAAAAATTACACAACTAAATACGGAATCAACAAATATTAAACTATATTCTTATTCGTAAAGACATTTTATTTTCTTGTTTAAATTCAATGTAGAAAGTGTAATCTGTTACACTGTTCAGCTCTAATGTAGAAAGAGTAATCTGTTACACTGTTCAGCTCTATTGTAGAAAGTGTAATCTGTTACACTGTTCAGCTCTAATGTAGAAAGTGTAAACTGTTACACTGTTCATTATCACGTTCGTACATTTTACTAACAACCCAACTTGAACACTGACAGGTGTCATTCGTGAAAGATGTTCGAGTAACACCAGCACGATTTCGTGAAATAGCCCTTGTAACAAAACGTTTAGACGACATTGACGTACCTACTACAAGCTGTCGTGCAACAAGCCTTTCACTGGACACATTGTGTCAAAAATGTTTGCTTGATGTCCAACATATATTTCTCTTTGAAGAACATGACAGTCGCTTAAAGGACATAAGAAATGTCCACATGAAGAAACATCAAATCACACGGCAATGGAAATTCGTTTTACTTCTCTCTTCTTTTCGTTTTGAATTTCACACAAAGCTACTCGAGGGCTATCTGTGCTATCCGTCCCTAATTTAGCAGTGTAAGACTAGAGGGAATGCAGCTAGTCATGACCAACCACCGCTAACTCTTGGACTACTCTTTTACCAACGATTAGTAGGATTGACCGTCACTTACAACGCCCCCACAGCTGAAAGGGCGAGCATGTTTGGTGCAACCGGAATTCGAACCCGCGATCCTCATATTACAATTCGAACACCTTAACCTACCTGGCCATGCCGGGCCCTCTTTTTTTGTTATTGTTTTAGAATTTTCACACAAAACTGTACTAAAACCAAATCAGCGCATATTTGGTTTGTTTCTTCTAAATATTCGCACAAAGTTACATGAGGGCTATCTACTCTATTTGTTACTGAACTGAAACTGGTAGACTAGAGAGAAGGCAACTAGTCAAAAGTTTCCATCACTAACTCTTAGGTTACGTTAATCAAACACTGAGAATTGCGTGTTATTTTATTACGTATTCCCCAAAGTGCGGAGGACAATGGACCGCAAATAGACTATAGAGAAGGCAGCTGGCTAAGAGTATCCACCACCGTTTCTTGGGCTAACTCTTGTTTCATCGAATAGTGACTTTTGACCGTCATTTTTATAAAGCATTTTTGGTTCCAACGTGTAGAGAGTATTTTTGCGTCAATGAAACGGAAAACACGAGCCTTTGAATTCCTAGTTCGGGTATGCTAACTACGAAGTTACGCGCACACCTCTTTATTTTACCAGGTTTTACAACACATCGATTAAAATATATCGTTTGGACTTCAGTTGTTTAAGTAGATGGATGTTGAAATCTTGCAAATTACTTAATATAACGCTCACATTAAAACTAAAGGCAAATCTTTACTCTTTGGAGATGGCAATTTCATGACCATGTTCACAGTTTTTTCAATTTTAAGATTATTTTATTAATGCACAAACTCAATGATACAAAAAGTACTTTTAAAATGTACCCCAACGTGTACTTTGCCCCAGACTGCTCGACAATTTGTGCGTCTCGGTTGGTAACCCTCATGTTTTCACAACACATGCACTAAATATGTTATAGCTTGATTTGATCTGCTAATTAGTTTCAGAACAAATTATTATCATTAACTAATTATAGACACACGTTGCGACTAATGACGTCTCGTTTTAACAACGTTTTCCGTGTAACCTGACCAACTAGGTATATAAAGAAAACTCCTTGAATAAGAAACTGAGAAAAACAAGACAGAACCTAAATCGGATTGTACATATAATACACAGTATTCATTTAGGTCGATTTCAACCTTAAACTCTTCCATCTGCGACGGTCAACTAGCTTTACTCTTCTGAAACAGAAGAAGGAATCGTTCCCTCTCTCAGCGAACAGGAAATTTTTATTCCCTATACTTCAACTTTCATCCATAATTCCATGATACACTAAATCTTGTTTTTTGCAATTCGTTACTCTCAGAAATTTGAATATGGAATATCTTGGCAATGAAAATTTGATTTATTCTACTTGAAAAATTATTTACAACTTCAAAGTGTGATGGAAGAGACTAAAATATTTTCTTTCGTACAAATCACAATAATTATTTATCTTCCATCGTAACTAAACGAGGTAGAATAAAAATTACTGTGTTGTTATTATTCAAAGTGGCCAGTACGGCCAGGTGGTTAAGGCACAGAACTCATAATCCGAGGGTCGTGGGTTCGAATCCCCGTCACACCAAACGTGCTCGCCCTTTTAGCCGTGGGGGCATTATAGTGTGGTGGTCAATCGCACTGTTCGTTGGTAAAAGAGTAGCCCAAAAGTTGGCGGTGGGTGGTGATGACTAGCTGCCTCTCCTCTAGTCTTACGCTGCCAAATTAGGGACGGCTAGCGCAGATAGCCCTCGTGTAGGTCGCGCGAAATTAATAAAAAAACTCAGAAGGAAGGTAAATGTGTCATCGACATGAAATGTTCTTTAGGAACTGCGTAAAATGCGGACTTTTCTGTAAGTGTGTTGTTGGTTTTTGACATTCTTTCACTAAACGAATCTGAGATATTTAAACTACGCATCTGTATTTGTATATTATCATCATATAAAATAGTTTTGAAATGTTTTTGACAACCTACATTGTAGAACCAAATAAATAACGTTACTGACAATATAACTGTTACATCATCCAGCACTGCAACAATTTGTTTTCATTTTTGAAATTGTTATATAGAATTGTGTAATTTAGTAGATTTCATTATTATTCAAGCGCATTTTAGTTTAGAAACTAATGTTTGATAAACTCGTCTCATCGAGCAAACATTCAAATTATATTTATTTCTCAGTCTCATGTGTTTGATGTAGACCAACCCACTTTGAGACTGATAAATTTTAAAATAGAAGAATACTCAATAACAAATTCAACATTATATATATACAACAAAAGTGAAACGTTTAGACCGGATTATGGCATTCTCTGGTACTTAATAATAAAAAAACCTTTTCAAAATATTTACTACCTGTTACTGTTAAAATAAACACAGACTGACCTGTTTTTACAATTATGTCCTTCTTATCAGGTTCCTTATGTAAATAAATAAGACAATTACGAGGGTTGTAACAGCTTTCATGATCTAATTTTAGGCTTACAAATTTAGTTCGATAAGCTTAAGCCTGTTTAAAAGAGTTAATCTATTAGAAATATTTTTCGTAACATTCTAAAATGCAATCAATTTGTTTAGACCTCGAAGAAGCCAATCTTGAAGAGGATATGTTAATTTACGTACTAATATGTTAGTTAAGTTCAGATCTTGCGTATAAGACAAAAATATTTACGCGAACATTGTGTACAAATGTAAAATGTCAGACCTGCATTTCCGAAACCATTTCAACCAATTTTGTACAAAATTAATAAATATTATTTAATATACATAATAACGCTGACATTGTTTTATTTGTAAGTGTTTAAGAAAACTAGCACGTTTGTTATACAAAAAAAAAATCTCTAATAACTTGAACTGTTCTTTTAGACATATCTCGTACATGTTTCAAGAGAACAGAGACATTGTATACGTGATAGAGGCTTTTTTATCGTCACTCGAATCTTTTACTGCAAGTTGGTTGGACTCACTTCTGTTTCTATAACACAGAAATCATATGTTTGCAGTAAGGTAAAGTTAGGCTGAAGTAAAATCTAGTTTCGCAATGTCATTTTAAAGCAATAACCGGCTGGACACGGGTTTACAGCACCAAGAGTACACAATAGCAGACCAAGCTTGGTTTTTACAGCATTTTTCGTTGCTCCTAGGTTCTTTCTAGAAACACTAAGTTTAAAAAAACCATCAAACTCAAATTAGACGAGTGATAAATAAAGTGATTAAAATTATTTATTCTGCTGATGCATCATCATGTTTTATAATCTGTTTATTATTAGCGTTCGTCTTTTACATGCTTTCATTATCCTGAGTATGTTACAATAGTGTTGAATAAAAACCATGTACATTTTCTTTAGAACCATTAAGCTCAACTGGAACGACAACTAGGCCCGGGGCTGTATTTATTATTTATTCTTCTATGTTAATATATAAGCGATATGCCAAATAACACTCCAAAACAATTTAAAAATGATTGCTTGACTGTTTTTGAATCTCGCGCAAAGCTACACGAGGGCTATCTGCGCTAGCCGTCCCTAATTTAACAGTGTAAGACTAGAGATAAGGCAGTTAGTCATCACCACCCGTCGCCCATTGAATGGAATTGACCGTTACATTATAAAGCTGAAAGGGTGAGCATGTTTGGTGCAACGGGGATTCGAACTCACGACCTCCAGATTACGAGTCGAGTGCCTTAACCACCTGATCATGCTGGGCCTGAAAAAACAACAACATAAATTTACAACCAGGACTGGTATTTTACCTATTCCATCAAAGCAAGCGAAAATAAAACGCACATATATATAATTGTTTCAGAAGAACAGATAAACGGAAAAGTATGTCATGCATAAGCTCTGTACCCTTGAAACATTTGTTTCTGACCTAAATGAAACATGTTTATTACACTCAAAGCGTTCAATACATAAATTGGCATACACATATACAAAGAACCTGAAACATCGATTAAATATAAGCTTTGTAATTTAGTTGAAAAATTAATTAAATTAACAAAATCGAGATGATGTAGATAAAGCATTAACTAAACTCATTCTGTACTTGTGTTAATTAAGTAACAAAAATTCATGTGATATTGTCGAAACGTTAAGCGGATAAAGAAAATGCATTAAATAAATAAATGAAACCTATAAGTAAATAAAAAAGTCATCATGATGTGTGTAAAGCACTAAGTAAATAAACAAAGTCATTATGATGTATGTGAAGCACTAAGTAAATAAACAGTCATTATGATGTATTTGAAGCCTTACTTAAATTCATAATGTATATGTGATATAGTCTGGGCATTACTTAAATAAAATAACCTTATAGTTTGGTAGATTATAAGCCATTCAAACTTCCAGTGTTTTTTGCGATGTATTTATGCTCTTCAAAGTGAAATATATTTCGTACTCTATAATTCCTAATACTTTTATTAAAATATCGGAAAACTGAGACTTAATTGCACGTCCGTTATAAGCCAGTCGTTAGTCAACATTCTGTGACGTAAGTACAGGTAGTAGGAGAAAATAGGTTAAATTGTGCATAAAAATTAAAAGAAACAACAATTAATATAATGTTTATTAACATTTGATAAAAACGTCGAAGATATCTACCATTATTCATATCATACTATAGTAAATGGAAAGATGGCGTGTGTACTATTAGTCATTACGTGTGGTTGTAGAGATCGTGATGAAACAAAATGATAATCATAAAAATCGCCCATTTAAAACTACCCTTCAAAGTGTCTGAATATTAACAATGACTGTTTCACAGTATTGGTTGAGCAGAACTAAATCTTATTGTACTTATAAAGCTACCCAAATTTCACTATTTCAACGAATATTCGTTTCAGTAAGCAAGTAAGTAAATGACTTTCTCAGACATGCGTACATAAAAATGATAAACCTTATCTCTCTAATTCTTTCATAAAACTCTTTCGAAAAGTGTACTAGAACACAAACTTTAGGCATATAATTCGATTTGAGAGAAGAGATACTCGTGAGTAGTAAACAGAATCGAGTATACGTGCGTTCCATACCTGGTATTGGTGGCGCACAAAAATGTAGTTAATAAAAGTGAAAAAAATACGTGTAATAAAATACTTAAAATTTTATAAAGACATATATAAATCGATATATATATACGTAGCTCAGCTTGCTAAAGTAAAATAGAAAGTTCTAACGCTACAAAAAAATTGAAACATGAAAATTAAAACTACACAAACTAAGTTACTTAAAGTGTAAAAGATTTAATTCCAAGTTTATCAAACCACTGTAATTATTTCAGTGTGAACCAAAGTAGGAATAAACTGTGAAACTGTATAGATTGGATGTTACAAACTTATCTAATGGAGAAATATAATATAACAAATGTATCTTTCACTTTCACAATTTATTGTGCATATTAAATGGATTTACACATTTTGATAAAAATGTTAGAAAAAACAACATTTATATTTGGTTTCGTTTTAACCAGCATTTCGTCTTTGCGGCTTCATCAGGGTTAGTACGCACAACAGTATAAAAACTATTTACTGTTCCTTATTGAACCCACAAACGCAAAACGTTGGTTAAAATAAAAAGATTTTTTTACAATTGTCCAGAGGGTAAAGGTGATTTTTCTAACCTCAAATTTCTCACTCTTTGATTATTTGTCTCTGACTCCTTGGTTGTACCGACAATATGGTAGATGTTTTATGAATCGTTGGTTTTTACGAGTTTTAATGTCTCGTTTATTCTAGAAATATTTAAGAAAATAATTTGATAATTATGTATTCATTGGGGTGTTTAAAGGAAAATCTACATTTTATGTTTATAGGTACAATGTACACTAAAAAAATTGTTGATATTGTATGTTTGTATTCCTCTCTTCACATCAGATGTAAAGGGTCTGCATGTCAACATGATTGTGCAATGATTCATGAGCAAACCATTTAAATTTTATTTTGTTTACGTTAAATGTTTACGATACGTGTGGATGTATGTTGATTTACGTTAAAATCCATTCAGCAATTTCTGTGTTCACACCCTCCATATCTTTACGTTTTCTCTCCTGTTTCGAAAAAGAACTACAATTTTTTTTCCACAGGAATAAAAACACAAGTTAAGGATAAGTTCATCTGCACCATTTCCGAAATAAAAGTAAATATTTTATCATACACAACCCAAATATCAGTTTTTGCAGAGCCTTCTCTGGAATCTTCATGGTATAGTTGCTTTAATGAAGTGTTCATGTGCTGTGTATCTCCAACATAAACATCAACGCATGTCTTTTACTGCAGCTTCTGTTTACAATATCTATCCTAAGACCCAAGAACTGAAATATAGTGAGATCTGAATTCACATATTTACATGTCAAGAAGATTCTCTGACTACTTATTGCAAAAAATAGCAACTACAAAATAAGACAACGAGCAACATAATCCAACTTTATAGTTCCTTGTTTAATTAAAATTATAATAATACTAAACACAGCGTTTCTTCAAAACGATACGAATGGACGAATGTTGTGGTTTCAAAAAACTAAGCTGTAAAGAGTTTTGAAATACGACCACTTTCTGTTCGAATACAAATATACACACACGACACAACACAGTGGCTGGATAGTAAAATAAGACGTCAGGATATCCATAAACACTCTATAAATTACTGCATTTTAATTTGTCAGATAAAATTCAATACATAATAATATGTGTTTACCGTACTTTCTTTATACAAAACATATACTAGATCGATAGGCCTATGTTTCTTGCGCTCAATTTACATGCATATATTGACCAGACATGCAAATCTGATTAGTCTTCTTGCATGTCAAAAATCAAGGATAATTGTTTGTCTTTTTACAAACTCTCAACCATGTCTACAATGAATGACAGTAAACCTTCACTATTACTCACCTTCGCTGTTTGGTCAAGGTAGCCTGAAGTCATGCCAATAAGAGGAACGCCAGTATACCCTGAAACAAGTGATGGGAAGAAGGACATGGGGCGGTCCACGAAGTTCAGGATTAAGGCGGGGCTGTTTCTCTCTATCGCCTCGCACAAAACACTAATAGTGGTTTGAGTGTTGTTCGGCAGAGTAACCCAGCGGGCCAGGAGTGTTACGTTCTTGCTACTTAGTTTCGTATCAGCCTCTCCCATGGCCCGTCGTAGAACACGACTGAGATGTGGAGCCGATGCCGGGGGAAAAGCAGCAAGAAGGGGTAGGACGAGCCCTGTAGCGCGGAAGGCTACGACAAGAAGTACCAGAACATACCAGTAGACCATACTCTTTCCTGGAATGGACAACATTTATTGGCCGATAGCAGTACCGAAACTCTGCCCGTAGCAGCCCAAGGCACGCTAAACAGGCAAGGAGAACAAAGTATGCCATCCGGCGAGACCTAGCTATCGTTGCTTGGGGACGGCATCCCAAAGCAGTAATTCGTCAGATAGTACTCGAACCAACCTTGGTTTCAAAGGAGGATATTCCTTTATTGCGATCAGGATCTCACACTGGAAAAGCGCCGTTATTCACAAACGCATAGTGAACCTTCTGTGACACATAGAGAGCCCACGCGTTGTTATGTCAG
The DNA here is from genome assembly GCF_004210375.1 of Tachypleus tridentatus. Taxonomy (NCBI): domain Eukaryota; kingdom Metazoa; phylum Arthropoda; class Merostomata; order Xiphosura; family Limulidae; genus Tachypleus; species Tachypleus tridentatus. The sequence continues at coordinate 63,224,936 of NC_134828.1, read as the reverse complement.
ACTGCTGTTTTATCTGCGCATGTCTTAGCGTCCTTCTAGTTGTAATCGACTTGATCGTTAATGTTCACCGAGAACCTCGCCGAAAGGACGCCAAGTCGTTAGGACTTATCATTTACGGTATTAACGACGTTTTAATCAGACCGGAAAAGAGGCGAATACGTATTAGATATTCCGGAAGTTTCTTTCAACCAATTAAAACTTTTTTTTAATCTACTCTTTATAACACTTATGCACAGTATGCTGGTAATACTCCAGCTAAGCTTTCTGAATCAAAAGTGATAAAATTAAATACCACCGAATAATGTAAAAATATTCACACCAAGCTATTTAAACCTAACCCTTAAGGCTTTTATATTTTTTAGTAGAAGTGAATTTAAATAGCCTCTACAACAGTGGTGTTGAAGTATGTCATGAATAAAGGCGGTCAGGATAATAAATTTACAAAGGGAAAAAAATCCTACATTCTTTTTATTTAAGTTTTTAAAACACGTTTCAAGATTCCAACAGAAGATAACCATATGCCTACTGAACGTATCACTCACAATGGATCCACTTGAAGAAAAATTCGTTTTCTTCTTACAGCCCTAACAAGCTCTCTCAAAACGTATGTTTCATGAACATTATAAGTGGTAATGATAGGCTTGCATTAGACACACAGTTCAATTTAACTGGTTTTTTTTTTATATCGTAAACATTACGAACCTTTCTCTCTGTGTTCTTGACTATTAAAAAAAGAACTAAGAAACATTTTAAACGTGTTCCAACTGCGCATTGTTTTGAGATGTTCTATATATGTCTTTTATATCCGTTGTAATTTTTAATGTTCTAATAGTCAGAAGTAAATCAAAGAGCAGGCTACAAGACTCTTAATACAATATCACCTGAGTAGCTTTAATAAAAGTAGCTAAAAGACAAGGTTGTCAAGGAATTACAAGTAAATATTAATATTAATAAAACAATACATTACTTTCAGGTAGACAGAAATCCAACTTGTTACAAACTAATACATATTAATTAATTTGTAAAAAGCATTAGTTCCTTAAAAAGAAATTGTATTATATATATATATGACAAATAGTTTTTTATTTCTTGTTAATATATTTCTTTTGAACAAAGTATTTTAGTAATCGAACAACATTTATTACAATCACTAGTAGCTGCAAACAGTATTAGTTTAATGATAGAAATATGCCAGTCCAAATAATCAGAGATTAGTGAATATATATGTTCATATCTAAACATTTAAACTGTTTTTATTGTTGTTTCTGCTTTGCTTTAAGCCTGAACAACATACAAATGGAATAGTATTTAAAGGTCAAACAAACGATTAGGAAATTATATAGTTAAAAACTAATTGTTATTACCTTAAGCGTTAACCTTATATAAACTAGAAACGATAGCGGCCCAGGAATGTCTAAGAATCAGTTTAACATTTTCAACCAAATATATATTTTTCAAGCACAAATCTATATGAATTTGAATTTTAGAATTATAAGCCCTCATACTTAGCACTGATCCACCAGGGAAAAGCGCATTTCTCTTAATAATAAAATTTATGTTGATACATGTAACTCGTACATTTTTTTCAGGTTTATTTATAACATTTTTCTACAGATATATAATATATTTATTAATGAACAGAACCATAAGTTTCACGTTATATAATAACCAGTTCCTCAATTCATCATTCTTATCTACTTCTATAATAATCTATTTTGATTTAGCTCACCAATAATAATAATAATTTAACAATTATGCAGACATTCTTTTTATTCTATTTTTTCCACACTAATAATGTTGTGTTTAGTGAAATATAATACGTTAATACTTTAATTAAAACTTTAAAACTTGGTTTAATTAGATATTTTTTCAAATTCAATAGACAAGCTGTAGAAAATATCCAGTTAACATTTGAAACTCAAGGTCAAGGGATCGTAACCTCATCTGTGATATTGTTGTAGTTTGCTGTTGCTTCCTTATTCATATGTTTTAACGCTGATTGGTTTCTTTCTTGGTATTGTGTAGTCAAATAGCGCTACGTAAGCACATGATATGATCAAAGTGGCAACCATTTAATTGACTGTCATTTAAATATTCGTTCCGCAATTACCTGAGGACACAAAGTCCAATTTCAATCCACATAAAAGGCAGCGTTTTCGTAGTTTGTTGAGCAATTTCCCCATGCCTTGCCAGTTGGTGAGCACAATAATTAAAAATTAATATATACTTGAGCTAAAGTTCTTCTGTGGATATATAAGATGGCTAAAGACATTAAACATTTTGGAAGTTCCGCAAACTTTAATACAATATTTATGTTACGGTATTTTGAGCCCCTGTGATACTGTTTCCACTGCATAACTTGTTGTGGTTGAGTGGGATTAAACGAATCACAGAGCTTACACCTACTTTCATCATACTTGCACAGAATACTGAACGAACTACTTATATAACATATACGAGTATCAGGGCAGCACACGTGTTTCACAAACATACATGCATAATAAAATTACTAAGTGAATCGCGTTTATACAATATAGCTAAGCAACAGCACGAGATATAAATATCAGAGTCAGATGGAGAGGAAACATTGCGACTAGCATTAAGAAAAAGATATTCTTGAGTACTTTGCTCAATCAGATAACAACTCATTGTTATTCTTTCAGACCAATTAATTTCAAGTGTATGATATCATGCATAGTGGCTCACGGATAAACAACAACAAAAAACAGACAGAGTAGGGAAATTTATATGCAAAAACGGCTCGTTTGGGTTGAGAAAATATTTTACATAGAAGAGCGAACAACGTTTCGACCTTCTTCGGTCATCGTCAAATTCACAAAGAAAGAGGTAACTGACCGGAAGCTGACCACATGTTTGAAAGGGGTTGTGTAACTGATTGTCGGAGTGTAGAGGGCGGTATTAGATGTTTCAATATATAATTTTATTTATTTTATTATATTAATATAGGTATAAAGGCGTTCCTTTATATTGGTTTATTTTTGGTTTAAGTTGTTGTATAAGTAAGGCTTCTTTAATTTTGCGTTTGTTTATGTTTGTTTCTTTATTTAGAGAGTAGGGAAATGACCTTATAAATATCTATCACATTGCCAATTGATTATTTGTTATGCCACATATCGTTAATCTATCAATGTTTACTGGGTTTAAGTTTATAGCATTCTTAAATAAATAATTATAATTTTCTTCATAATTAACTCTAAATATCTTTTAAACTCATCTTTGACAAATTTTCGAATGTTAACTAGTAGTGATAATCTAATTGCTCCTTATTATAACTGAGTTTATCCTAAACAAAGTTAGTCAATTGTATATTGTTAATTATATGGATCTTTTGCTCTACATAAAGTTTTTCGTGTTGTTTAATTACGTTTCATTGTTCATCGGTAGCAGTTCGAGAAATCTCGATTTCACAGTCTGGCACGCTAACAACTAAGTCACGCCGGATCAAATAATTGTAGCAAACTCTAACAATGAAAACTTCAACTAAAGCACATTTCTAACGAATTCAAACGAACATAACCTAGAGGGTCGCGGGTTCGAATCCCCGTCGCACCAAACATGCTAGCCCTTTCAGCCTTGAGGGCGTTATAATGTACAGTTAACCCTACTATTCATTGGTAAAAGAATAACCCAACAGTTGGCGGTGGGTGGTGATGACTAGTTGTCTTCCCTCTAGTCTTACACTGCTAAATTATGGATGGCTAGGGCAGATAGCTCTCGTGTAGCTTTACGTGAAATTCAAACCAAACGAACAATGCTATCGTTACATCCAATTAAAGAAAGAGATATACAGTAATTTAGTAGCAGTTGTTCACTAGTCAGTGTCATAATTAGTAGCCTTATTATCAGCTTTCTTTTAATTAGGTACTGGTTTTGTTTTTAATACTTACTGATAAGTATTTATTTTATTTTACATTTCAGCTGCTAACATATTGATTTCTTTAAGGCGAAAACCGCCACTTTCTTGGCACGTAACCTTACACCACACAAGAATTTACATGAGCGACAATACTAAATACTGGAAGAAAGATCAAAACGTCTCCACAGCTTAAAAACATGCGTAATTGGCTGCTTCAGTGTCCAAAATGACCAAAGTTTGTAATGCAGAAGACACTAAGAATGAAAACCACATCACTGGAATCATACTTTACAATGATAATCATAATTTACAAACCGTAAATTTGTTTCTTTTGTTTTTAAATTTCGCGCAAAGCTACACGAGGGTTATCTTTTTCGCCTTTCCTAATTTAGCAGTACAAGACTAGAAGGGAGACAGTTAGTCATCACCACCTACCGCCAACTCTTGGGCTACTCCTTTACCAACGAATAGTGAGATTGAACGTTACATTATAACGCTCCCACAACTGAAAGGGCGAGCATGTTTGGTGTGCTGGGGATTCGAGCTCGCGAATCTTAAATTACGAGCCGAGGGCCCTAATCACCTGGCCATGCCGAGGACCACACACCATAAAAAACTACAAATAAGCAGTCGCATTCCTTTATATCATGTGTTTGTTTTTGTTGTTTTTCAGGAAAAAGGTAAAGTCAAAACATTTTTCAGACTTACAATGCAAACTCGGTCAGAGTAGGACAAGCCAACTGAATATCCAATTTAATAGATAGCAAAAACAGTGTAGCCAACGTATCTTGAGGATATGGACTTCAGTATTTTTGAAAACCAAAAATGACTGACAAGTATTAGAAATCACGAATACATTAGATGTACGAAAGTTAGATAATACTTAACTGCATGCCTGTCAATGACAGTAAAATAACTGAGCTTTATATGTATATCAGAAAAAGAAGATAACGTGATGTAGTTGGCTCATTTATTTTGAGAACATTTTCATCTAGTTTCTGGTAGAACTCAAGAATACCTGAATATCCTGCTTGTAAACTTTCTAAAGTTTCTCCTAATATATACATGTATAATTTTCAGCCAGTCTAACATGAAAATCAATAAAACTTCGATATCTCTCTTGTATAGTTAGTCACGTCAAGTTTCGTGTGAACGAAAGCCCAGATGAGTGGATAGAATATCTGTTTCGAATTTCGGCTTCATATATAGTTTTCATAAGGACATTTCTCAAGAAGATACGTAATGTTAAACTAATTATTAAAAAAAAAGCTGAACACTTAGTAATGACTAAAGCTTACGTGATGGTATAAGCTATTAACACGAACATGTAGGTTAAACACTAAATTGTTTTACAGTTAAATAGAGAGACATTAACATACTAATCAGCGTGTATTGGTACTAATGAGAGTAACATTTCTTTCTATTTCCTAGAATGCCCTCAACCGCATGTATAGAAACAAGGTGACTGTGTTACAAGTTGTAGCTCACATTAGTGGTAATGTTTCTCTATTTCACACAATGCCCTCAACCACATGTACAGAAACAAGGTGTTTGTGTTACAAGTTGTAGTTCATATTTCTCTATTTCCAAGAATGCCCTCCACCTCACATACAGAAAAAAGTTGACTGTGTTACAATTTATAGATCATATTAGTAAAATTGGTAAAACAAAACCGAGATTTGAGGGATAATATTCAATTTTAGAGCAATGAGCTATTCGCTGTGTCCACCGCGTGGAATCAAATCCAATATTTTAACGTTGTTAGTCTGTAGATTTACCGCTGTCGCACCGAAGGGTAAGTAAAGTGCAAATCTCAGACTGGAAGTGCACGTTTTGCTTTGTACCAGTCATAAGTGTATTCTAACTGAAACTATATTATCTGTATTTCGTGACTATTTCTTACTGTTTTAATTGCATAGTTTTTTTAGATATCACATTCACAACAAACCGCACGTTTCTGCTAGGGCTGTTTTGGCGTGGCATCCAAAGCAGCCTTGTTTCTTATATTCTCTCTTCACTTAGTATAGCTACAAAAACGTTCGTAGCAGTGTAGCTGAGTTGTGACGGTCAAATTCCATTATTCCGTCAGACAATAGTAACGTAAGAGTTGGCGGTGGGTGTTGTTGACTGTTTACTCTATAGTTTATCAGTTTAACATTACAGGTGGATAGGCGTAAATATCCAGTACTTTGTGTATCTTTACGTAAAAACACGTAAGCAAGCAAAACCCTCTACTTAGTATGAATAAAATACACCATCTCATTAAGACAACCTTCCAAAACATGTTGATATAAAATATTTATTATCTTAAACTTCATTCCTTCTCCCGATATTATGACTCCGATTTTGTGGAAATGCATCACGTCACCTTGTACTGGATATAAATACGTATAAAATAAAACCTGATAAACACGATGGTTAAATACCTGCCGTTCATATACACGTCTGCCTCATTTATATGAAAATAATCGTGACTTTGTTTTGCATTTATTCCGTAAACAACCTGTAAGTTGCTTTCAGTAACAAAACACAATTGTTATAACTGTTAATAAAATGTATGCTATACGAAACAAATCAATAATTACCTTTCTTGTCTGAACGAAGATCAGAATTAATATTATTTATATCTAAATATAAAGTTTAAAAACTTCCATCGAAAAACAAAACGAACTTTAACTATTGTGACTAGCCCTCTTTTCCTATTCGACTTTAGAAATTTAGTAAAATATACTATTTTATTTTGATTATTGGGAATATTCTTATTTCATGCCTTCTTCAGAACCAAGGGACAATAAACTCACAACATAATCTTTAAGAAAAAACTGTTTTGTATCCATGTCATTACACCTCAACACATAATAGACATGTTTGTTTGTTTTTTTTGAATTTCGCGCAAAGCTACTCGAAAGCTATCTGTGCTAGCCGTCCCTAATTTAGCAGTCTAGGAATAGAGGAAAGGCAGTTAGTCATCACCACCCACCGCCAACTCTTGCGCTACCCTTTTACCAACGAATATTGAGATTGACCGTCACATTATGCGCGCACGTGTGGATTAGATAATTATTGACCACTTATTAATTACGTTTATGTAACGAGCTGGCACATCTGAGTCATAAGAATATAACTAACACATTATATATCTGTATAAATGTAGCACCTTCATATCATAAATGATAAGTAGGTATGTTATTTGTAGTATACATAAACAGGAATAGCTGCATATTTAGGTATATTATTCATGAGGGTGAATAAGAAATCGCTTTAGACATACAATAAGTTGAATATTTCCAAATATAGCATTCTAGCCAAAAACTATTACGTAGAGAGAAAATATGATGAAAACAGACGTATTCAAGTCTATTAGGGTTTAGAACTCCACCCACACTGTGTGGTGAGGGAGTTTCATTTGGTGGGAGAGGAGTATTTTTTTCATTCAGCTTACGGAGTATTATCTGAATAAGTGTTTTTCAGCTTATTTATCACTCATTTTGTCACTGTTAACTTAATTATTAATAGAATAATTTTATATTTGCAATAACACATAAAATAAAGTAAAAATTCAAACGTTTTTGTGTTCTGCGTTGTTTCGGCAAATTCACTTTCTGGTTGCATTTCTAGGGTTACTTATAATCATCAACAACCACTTTTTTATTCGTTTTCAACGCAAAAATAATTTGTTCATTATTTCCAAAGAACGCTACGCTACTCCTTGCATAGGTTGCAATTTTCTCCTTCACATACTTTGGTCTTGAAGCTATAGGTAATTTCCAATAATAAAGTGGAACTCCAGACGCCATGTCTCGTGAAACGATAAAACTGTGTGATAGATAACTACCATCAGTCAAAGCAGTCATGTTTAAAAACAAACAAACTAAAAACATACCAACAGAATGCTTATGAACTCACTTTTTTAAATCTTTGGATACGTTTTTTTCAGAGGAGATTAATAGACTAGAACTAGACGTCCTGTGGATTTCTTTATAAGCTGTTGCTTTAAATGAGATTACAGTAAATCTCAGTAATCTTTATTAATCTTAAATGTTGTTATTTAAAGCAAAATCAAATTAGTCTATTTGCTGTGTCCACTGTTGTAAGTCCTTAAAAACACTTAATTTAAAAAATGAAGATTTGATTATAACATTGAACAAACTGACTGCAAATGCCTCCCCCCATACACCATGGGACATGGTGTGTTTAAAACCGTTTTTGTATACAGTTTTCGCTATACGTTCACCGATGAGGTGTGGTACGACTGAGTTATCGAGGATTCGTGTGGCACCACGACTCATATCAGCGACAATACCCATTTGCATTAGTATATTCTAATTATTCTTATAAAATGTAATTAACCTTGTTACACACCAAATATACTGGTATATCACGCTTGTAATTCGTACTGTTAAAAATGGAACAATGTTGTCTTCCTTCGTCTATAATTTTTGTTCATTGTTGAGCACAAATTTACACAATGAACAATGTGTACTCTGCCCACCACAAATTTCGAAGTCCGGTTTCAGCGTTGTAAGCAAGCAGATGTATTGCTATGCCACCGAAGAGTTTATGTACGGCTGATACAAGGTAACATGATTAACCAGAACACAATACAAGAAAAATGCATTTTTATTCAACCATTTTCTACAATACAGTGAAAGAAAAAATACATCTTTTCTACTATTAAAGATAGTAAAGACATTCTAAATATTAATAACGTTTTTAAGGAGTTTTGCTTCAATTATATTTGTGTTAATTAAAGTGACTATTCTGTAGAAAAACAACTGATAAACTTTTTAAAATAATATCATCACTATTTATAAAAATAAAGTGTCTGTAGGTCTATTAGTTTGACTTCTGCTCTTAGCAAAGTTTCGGAATATGTCTTAATTTTGTGGATAACTTTCTGGACAGCTGTATTCCTTAATATTTTGATAACACTAAAAATTTAGAAAACATAATTATAGAAATACTACCTATAATCGTACTAAATGTTTAGTATATGTATGATGGATTTTAACACTGAAAAAAGTAAAGTTGTGAAGTTAAGATGTAGAAACTTAGAAATAATTTAACTCCTATATGAGGGAAAACGTGTAACGGGTTTACTGTTATACTTTTGTTTTAATATGTATGTTTGTTTCAGTTTAATGCAAGTAATGTATGTTGCTATATGTGAATTGCGCAAGTCCTGCCTGTTCTCTAAATATGTAGAAGATTCTCGAGTGTAAGAATCAATAACATATGCTTTACGAAAGCACTAGCGCATCTTCAAATACTGTTGTCAAGTGAATTTTCAAAAATCTCGCTTAACGAGTATAAAAGGTAGCAATCGCAACACAGGGGAGAGACAGTAACAGGATATTGTTGGTCAGCTACAGATAGTATACAATAAATAAGCCTAGTGACAAACGCTCACCAGGAACGTTTATAGATTTCGAACTTTACAGACTTCTGTGAATTAACTTCGAACATTAGATATTGTCGTCGGAATAAACAAAACAAAACAAACTCACATGTGAAGAATAGAGCTAGCTAGTATTCCCATCATGTGAAGTGTATCTGTGTATCAACATAAAACTAGTTTGCGCCTTGTGAACCGTCAATACTATAATCAGTTCCAGACAAGATAGAGGACTCAGTATTGTTTGTAAGTTTGTAAAGCTTTTGTACATAAATCATTATTTGTAATAACAATTATTTTTCGTCCTGACATGGGCAAGTGGTTAGAGCGCTCTACACGTAATCTCCTGGTCGCGTGTTCGAATCCCAAACATGCCCGTCCTTTTAGCCGCGGTGGCATCACTACCTACCTTCCCTCTAGACTTACACTGCTAAAGTAGAGACAACTCGCGCAGATAGCCCTCGTGTAGCTTTCTGCAAAAATTCCAAACAAACGGTTATTATAAATTGTATTGTTGTTTGTATATTAAAATATATTCGTATTTTGAAGCAAAATTGTATCAGTCTTGTTGGCAAATGTCATAAATTTAATTCATACCCCATTTAACTAACTTCTAAATTAAAATTTCCAGCTGTTTGAAATCGTGATACGTAACGTACGTAACATAATAAATCGGAGACCCGTTCGAGATAAATTATAATGCGTAACAAGTGCTCAGCTGTAGTAAAAATTAATGAATAGAATTATTTTGTGTGTAGTCAAGCACAAAGCTACGCAATGGGCTATCTGCGCTGCGCCCACCCTAGGTATTTTTAGCGTTTGGTGATAACCCACGGGGGAGGAGGGCTCACCACGGGTATTAAAACTCACTTTTTAGCGTTATAAGTCTCCAGTCTTACCGATAAACCTCTGGGAAACATAATGTTTACTTTTACATAAAAGGATCGTTTCTTTGTTTGTCTTGAATTTCGCATAAATCTACACGAGAGCTATCCGTCTCTCCTTCAGCAGTGAAGGACTAGAGGGAAAACATTCGAAGCTCTAACTAGTATATGAATTCTGAATTTAATAACAAGAAGGTTATTGTAGTTTTGAATAGATAGATTAAATTAGGTCATTCTTACTACAGGAAACATATCAATGGTACAACGATAGACTAATGGAATGATTCATAATTTAAATAATTAAGTTACGAGAAGGGTATTAAGTTTGCAGAGTTGTTTTCTTAGGAGTAAAGAATAATTATAAAGGATCTTGATTCAAGTATTTACGAGCATTAGAGGGTTTGGTATTGTTCCTGTATTAAATTAATCAAAACAATATAATGGTATTTCAAAGTCCTACTGGCATGCCTGGCCAATACATAATTTAAAATTCGTTCAAGCAAGTTTGTACTATCAAAAAACGTTTTCATCAAGCTGAGTTTGTTTGTAGTTAAGTGCAAAGCTACACAATGGGCTATCTATGCTGTGCTCACCACAGGTATTAAAACTCACTTTTTAGCGTTATAAGTCTCCAGTCTTACCGATAAACCTCTGGGAGACATAAAGTTTACTTTTACATAAAAGGATCGTTTCTTTGTTTGTCTTGAATTTCGCATAAATCTACACAAGAGCTATCCGTCTCTCCTTCAGCAGTGAAGGACTAAAGGGAAAACATCTAGTAATCACTAATCACCACCAGCTGTTAGGCTACTCTCTTACCAACAAATAGTGGGACTGACTGTTACATCATAACGCCCCTACGACTAAAATGATGGGAATGATCGACGAGACAGGAATTCGAATCTGCGAACAGCGGATTGGGAATCGAGAACTCTAATTACTAGGCACTGATTATAGGGAATAGATAGGTGAGAAGTTTAGAAAAGTGAGTAGATTATCGAATTACCGATAAAGTATCATCAGTGTTTTCTCAACCGTCCTCATTACAATATGTTATTCTTCCTCTGTTTTTCCCTGGTTTGTTTGTTTAAAGTTAAGCACAAAGCTATGCAATGGACTATCTGTGCTCTGCCCATAACGGGTATCAAAATCCGGTTTCTAGAGTTGTAAGTACACAGACGTACTGGGGGCATCTTCCATGACTTTTTGAAATGTACCTAGTGCTAAAAATCTACAATAACGTCTGGCATCTCTACCTTATGGTACTGCTCCAATTAATGAATGGATAATTTACTAGACCCAATAGCTTTTCAGTCTTTGCCTTCTTGGGCAATATTAACTCCTGCTGTTAGGCCACTTTGACACTAGGCTTACCCAGCTGGGATGGTGTTGAATCTAGTATTTAACCTACTCGGACTTCCCAGCGGCATTTGGACTTTATTAACCTGAAGATGACCAAGAAAGGTCGAAATGTTGTTCTCTGTTTATCAATAAATATGTTTATACCCATACCAGCCGTTCTGAGAAACATTTGGACTTTAAACTGTTGTTGCAGACAACACAGCACTGGAAGGCATCTATCTCAAATCATTCACTAGTTTCACAAGCTCTCCCAAACTGGATGTGTGGGCAAGCAATGTGTCTTCATCCATGGGCTTACTGATGGTGAATATCAATCTATAATTACCTTGTATTCATAATGGCTTCATACCCTTTGCCGTAGATGAAGTCTTGGGTAATATGTAGAAGTTGTGGTGCTTTATAAGTTGATGTAGAATCCACTTAATCCATGGCAGAACACTTGAAGTAAAACAGGAATAAAACTGAAACGTAGGAATGCTTGTTAAGATGAAGTTGAGTGATAGTTTAAAGTGAGACTGACTGTAACTAAAACTTGACCTGGAATATTGAAAGTCTGGATTCAAATGCAAAGGTTGATTGAGTTAAAAATGTTCAAATGTTCAATTAAGAATTGATGTTAAGGGGCCATAAATCTTATTTATGACAATAAATTATAAACTTTTGCAAAAACACTCCTACAGGCTTCCCATCTATTCATGTGTATTTTTGCCTATGGAACATATTTTCAGGGAATAAGAGAACTTCCCAATATTTGGACTGTACTGGGTTTTCACAGGAATAGATATCTCGTGGTTATGCTGCCCTCTTTTGTCCCTATTAGACAACTCGAACACACAAGCCAAACTCATCAATTTGGTCTTATTCCTAATGTACTTACTATCTGATTGACACATACACAGACATCAGTTTCAGTAGAAGGAACTAAGGTCGAGACTACTTGTTATATGAAACACTAACCTCACCTTTGATCGTTATTCTATGGCAATATTAGTTTTATTTCAATTCCTTAGGGAATCTCTTCCATTCAGAAATAGTGTAACAGTTATGACCAAGATGTACAAGTTTTTTCTCTTAATACATTTAGTTTGTATTTTCGCATTTTCAACTGTGTTTCATAATATACAACAAATTTTACTGGGCTATTTGTACCCTGTCCAACACGAGTATCGAAACCTGATTTCTAGCTTTATAAGACACCAAACATCCCGCTGTACCATTAGGAGCGTTAGGATATCTAAACTAGTATTTGTGAATTTTATATACTAATGACAATTCTATCTAATTATTAAAATTTCAACTTGAACAAGTTGAAATGAGAAACACTAGGTAAAATTGTAATCTTTAAAAACCCAGGCCAAGCTGCAATATTTTTCTCCGTGTTACTTTCTTCTTTTCCATGAAAATATTCACCAGTTACTAAATATTTTAATACCAAAATCGAAACTTTATCTCAGCGTTAATGAAAATAGCACTGGTATTTTTCAAGTTATTCATTTAGCCTCATATTTAGAATCCTTAATACCAAGATCAAATCCTTTGTCTCTATGCTCTCATTGTTTCATTCTTGCTTCCTTTTTATTTACATCCATACCACTTTGTATAATATTTCTTAAAACACTCATGAACAACTTTATGTAATATTTCTACTATATGTGATCCACACGTGTATATCGTTTATGCAAATATATTGACATATACTTACACTACCATTATGATTCATCTAGTACTCTAGTAGCTTATAAACTTGCCTATAATTACTTTATGGACCTATTTGGTAATGTTCGAGTTATTCAAAACTATAGTTGTTCTCAATTTCAAATACAACTCATTTACCTATACTGTTTCATACATTAAATAACCACTGGTAAAATTCTCTTTATAATTAATGCTGCTAATGCATTACATTAATGAACAATCATAGAAAATTAGGTTTCCCCATTGTTTGTAACTCTAGTATATTTTCTATGAGGATCAAAGAAACCTTTAGTGAGTCTCGGATGATATGCTCTGAAAGTTCTCAACACTCAGCTAGACGGTCAGAATTATTTTATAAACACATAAAACTATATTTCTTGTCAGAAATTTCACTCATTTGTTCCAAAAGCAAGGGATCACAATGCCTTTTCAATTACTGATCTTTTAGCCACGTGATCATCATAACCTTTGGTAGTCAAGTGATAATTCTGCAATGTAGTACATCTAAAACCCACACGATACGCTTGGAATGCGAGGAAGAATGTCACTTCTTTTCAGTCTAGATCAGCAACAGTATTAAATGTCAATGAAACTTAACAGTTCATACATTTAGCCAGTAACTACTACTCAATGACTCATAAAGTAAAGGATGCTATTTCCTTTCATTCACTGGTTGCTTGAACCATTGACTGTCTTATTTTTCATATGATGGTGACTGCAGCATACATTACATTCACATTACCCCCCTTTCATCAGTTTCATATCTGAAGATAAGGGTTCGTAACCCTCTTTTAGTCTACAGTCTTTTGAAGAATTGACCATTCTAGCTTTTAAAGTTGAAGTCATACTACATAAAACATACATTAGAGTGTGCACCATCTTATAGCTTTAAAACAATTCCCTAGATATTGATCATCAAACAGTAACAGTAATGGATACTGTATACACCTTATCTCATGTCACCACTCTGAGCTGTAAAAGCAAGGGTCGCTACACCTTTGGTTAATACTCTTCCAATAACCTGACAGTCCTAGTTTTATGATCAATCACATCCATATTGGATAGAAAACTATATTGGTATTTTGTATATCGATTGGAGTTAGTAGTGACTTTCATTTACAGTGACTTATCATCTGGCTCATCAAAGACCACCAGAGAAGTCTATACAGTATTTTTCCCTCATCAGGAAGGTTAGAACTTAAGAAGATATCATTGTTCTCCTTTGGTTTATTGACCTTTTCTACAGACCCCTGGTCATACCAGTATACTAAAAGTTGATCTGTGATGTATGGATGCAGGTAATAAACAGCTGTTGTGACTTATATATTATAGGACCAACATGTAAGAGTATTAGGTATGAATCTATCCAACCTAATCCAAGCTGCTAAATCAACATATCATTGGATTGAATCAGAGATGTAGATTTTATATAATTGTGTTCTCATGACAAGATTATCATCATCGATATGTTTAAAAGTGTTAAAGGATGGCTGGTTTAAGGTCAATACTAGATATTGCACACTCTGTTTCCAAGTTCATTTAATTTAAATTGTGGGCTACTTAAAATGTTTTAGAAACTAGTCTAGATCTTTTATAGCTGTCTCCTTGGATATCAGGGGCATAATATGCATAGCTTCATTCACAAGCAAAGGTGTTCCAAATCAAAGTCTCCTCCTTTCACGAATCCGGTGAATGTTCAGAGTAGATGCTTGCCAACGTCAACAGTTATAGATGAATGCTACTAACAGGATCTTATGCACCAATATGGGCAGCCAGTCTTTGGTCCAGATGCACATAACGACGAGATATTCGAAGTGATACATAATACAGTTCGAAATGACCACTGTTATCATGAACTACCATCAGTGTCATGTGCACCCTTTCAGTCGTAAAAGGTACCTCACCTCTTAGATCATGATCTTTACTTATTGGTGTCCATTGTCTCACCTGCTGGAGAGACATCTCTCACTAGAAAAATCATCCATTAGAGTGGGGCTGTTGTGACTGGTGACAATCTAGAAATTGAAAAGAGACCTCAACATGTAGTCTTGTATTCACCAGGTGATTTTCCACTTTGGTGACCCTCAATCAGTTATGCTCCCTTTTCATCAATATCAGTCCCCAGTGTCTGCTCGAATGGTCTTGGTGCTATAGAAGCTAGTAAACCTCCTTACGTCGGTGATTTAAGGCTGATTGATGTCATGCAATTTCACAACATTGGTGAAAGTCCTATGTCCTAAGAACGATATCTTCTGGAATTGAGATCCCTACCATGCAACTCTCTCTTTTTGTTAGACCCTTTAGGTGTTCGACTCGTAATCCGAGGGTTGCGGGTTCGAATCCCCGTAGCACCAAACATGCTTGCCCTTTCAGCCATGGGGTGTTATAATTTGTCGGTAAAAGAGTAGCCCAAGAGTTGGCTGTGGATGGTGATGACTAGCTGCTTTCTATCTTGTCTTACACTGCTAAATTAGGGACAGCTAACGCAGATAGCCTTCGAGTAGCTTTGCGCGAAATTGAAAAACAAAACAAACAACCTTTTTGTTAAATTTTCGCTCTTGACCATGAATACGTTTATATTCAGGAAATGTTTTAAACTCAGGAGTCTAAGCAAGAACTAAAATGCATATTAGTGATTCTGAAACTCTGCAATAAATCCCGATATCACGACATTAAAATTTCTCCTTCCTATCTGATTGTGGTATTTTCAGGTGGAAACTAACTTCCTGAAAAGTATCAGTTTTGTAAACCTGCTAATAACAGTACATTCATTCAATAAATAAAGAGTTATAAGTACTTAACAACTTGGCTAACTTTACTTAGTATGTGTGAAATAATAAGGCTGGATAAGTTTATCAAAATTAACACAAGCTTTATAATGAAAAAATCAAAAAAAATCAGAAGATACTTACTTATGCATACAAAAATATGTTTGCTTTTATTAAGTTTGCAATTTTTTTCTCTTGGAATAGACTTCTGTCGAAATAAAACAAATGAATTTAAAATGCATCTTTGTTCATAGATTTCCAGGTAGACCCGAACTAAGGAAAACGTATTGAATTCAACATGTAAACTCGGTTTATTTGTCATATCGACAGCATATCCTCGTAACCCTTGTTTTCTCAAATTGGCTGGGTGTAGCATACGAAAATGGTCAAATCGACCAGCAAATAATATTACAGTCGATAATTCAAACCAAATGTTATAATGTTATATAATATATATCTATGTATGTATGTGTCTGTGGGAAAGAAAGAGAGAGAAGTATTATGTTTTCGTCTTCCCGTGTTTTGTGTCAGAAAACATTGGTTTCTATAAGTTGTCAATTACAACGTATATACTGACCAGTTGAGTGTTTTTATCTTGACTGCAAGATGCTATTTCAGAGTAGAATATTTGTCAGTAACTTCAGCTGGTGTCGCTTGTGTTACGTGCTAACACAGTTTGACATTTCGTGTTACTTTGAACCGACATCTTCTCTGTGTAGAGAAAGAGGCAACTTATTACGGTAACGATTACAACTTCTCCATCAATAGTTAAATATGAAATGTTTTATTTGTTGTTAAGCGCAATGATTCGTAATGATCTGTCTGTGCTTCCGCCCACCACCTATATCGAAACTTTATTTTTGTATCTTAAGCCTATAAACGTACCGCTGAAGGTTTGTTAGAAAAGGTAGAAAGTAAGCATCACAAAACAGAACTTAGTGTTTCTCTGAACGTGCCATGACGTAATGACACCGTTATGTAGTACTTGCGCTTTATTTCTACAAGTTCATTCGACCTATTGTCTTCCGTAATTAAACCGAAAGACAGTGGTAGAGATAGTACAAAATACAGCATATTATGTGACGTCATAAAACGATAAGTTCACCTTTTTCTTAAAAAAAAAACTTTCAGTGATCAAGATGTGGAAAGAATAAAAATATATACATTTATTGATCAAAGAACTGCTTCGCCTGTCAGGATGTCACGTAAGAAAGATACAAAAACTATGTCAACAGATTCTGCTGTTTAGCTATGGAAGGACTTTCCTGGTCTTTAGCTCCTAAAGAAAGCTTAATTTTTACCCTCTTTTTTTCTTAATTATCTGTGTAATGTCACTGCTGGGTTTCTGTCGCGAAAGTATTGACACCAAATTATTAGAATAACATATCATTACCAATATTTCTATAGTTTTTTGTGTGTTTTTTTATAGCAAAGCCACATCGGGCCATCTTCTGAGTCCACGGAGGGGAATCAAACGCCTGATTTTAGCGTTGTAAATCCGTAAACTTACCGCTGTATTAGCGGGGGACTATTTTTTGTATTCTTATTAAATAGTTAGTAAACAAAATAGTCCAACTTGGAAACTATTGGCTTACATTTATGAACTAGAAAATATCTTTGGATTCTATAGATAGATCCAACTGATAGGAAGTATCGAATCCCGATTACTAATACAACTAACTCAGTCCTTTTCAGAACTTGGCTGTTGAAGAAATTTAATACATTAGCAGCCTTAGCCGAGGCTTTAATTTAGTTAGGAATAATAATCTAGCAATGATAATAGAAAATACAAGCTAATTTAATAATTACATTTATCTAGTTGTACAAGTAATATACAATGACTTTAACTCATCTTGTTACAAATTTCTCGTGTTCAATTAAAGACAAACAGAGTATTTATAACGTCATTTATATTTTGTTCCCTTATTTGTCTCCAGTATTACTTAACAATCAATAACAGTTTGCGTTGTACTTAGAATTAGGAGAAGTATACACTCAGGGCCACTTTATAAGGTACATCTGCTCTTCAATGTAAATAGCCAGCTAGTAAATCATATGGCTGCAACTCAATATACGAAATATGCAGACATGGCCAAGAGGTTCAGTTGTTGTTCGACCAAACATCAAACATTAGAATGGGGAAGGTGCGTGATCTAAACGACTTTCAGTGTGAAATGATTGTTGGTTTCAGACACGGTGGTTCCAGCATCTTAGAAACTGTTGACCTTCTGGAATTTTCACGCATTACAGTCTCTAGAGTTTACAAAGAATGGTGTGTAAGACAAAAAACATCCAGTGAACGGCAGTTCTGTGAGCAAAAACACCGAAGTCAGAGGAGAAAGGTCTGACTCGTTCTATCTGATAGGAAGGCCATAAATACTCAAATAACCACTCTTTAAAACAGTGGCGTACAGAAGGGCATCTCTGAATACAGAACATGTCGAAGAGTGAAGCGGATGGGCTACAACAGCAGAAGACCACGCTGGTTTCCACTCTTGTCGGTTGTCATTCTGAGGGGAATGTTTTCTTGGCACACATTCGGCTCCTTAATACCAATTGAGCAGTATTTGAATGCCTCGTTGTACCCGAATATTGTTGCTGAAAATGTGCATACCTTTATGGCCACAGTCTATCCGTTTTCCAATGGCTACTTCCAGCAAGGTAATGCACTGTAAGAAAAAAGCACGCATCATCTCAAGTTGGTTCCACGAATATGACAATGACGTCAGTGTACTCCAGTGGCCTGCACAATCCCCAGATCTCAATTCGATAGATCCCCTTTGTCATGAGGTGGAATCGGAAGATCTCAGCATGTATATGTGACCGACAAATCTGCAGGAAATGATTGATGTGATCGAGTCAGCATGGATAAAATTCCCTAAAGAATGTTTCGAGCACCTTGTTGAGTCCATGTCTCGAATAATTCAGGCTTTTCTGGAGGCAAAAGTGGGTTTATCCAGTACTAGATAGGTGTATATAATAAAGTGGCCACTGAGTGTAAGTTTGTTTATGTTCCTAATTTTAGTGGCAAACTAGACGAAGGCTATCTGCGATAGTGAAAGCACCCACCGCCAACTGGTGGATTATTCTTTACCACCGAATAGTTGGATTGGCCAACACCTTGTAACACACTTCATGGTTGAAGATCTGAGAATATTTGGTAATGGTTTACAATCCCGTGCCCGCGACTCGTAAATTTTAAGAAACTTGGTATATATTTGTACACACATACACAAAGCTTACTTTTCTAATAATACAAAGGTCGAACGTGACATAAAGATTAACAAACATGGATTTAAAATCTGAAAGTTCACGATTCGTATCACTTTACCATTAAAATGCGCTTCGCACTTCGAGATCGTGGGTACGCCAAAACATGACAATGAAATCATACATTTCGGTGAGACAAGAGCAGCTAAAACGTTGGTGGTGAGAGCTATTGACTATCTGTCTTCTCTTTCGTCTATAAATATAAAATTAGTAACGACTATGCGCTAAAAGCCCAGTAGCTAAAATACTAAAACAAACAGTTAACATGTATCAAAGTTAGACACTTTTTACTTGAATTTTTATAGCATAATGGATGTTTGCAAAGGATAGAAAGACAAATAGTTTTAATCATCATTTATATTGAAGGCCCGGCGTGGCCAAGTGGTTGAGGCACTCGAGTCGTAATCTAAGGTTCGAATCCCTGTTGCACCAATCATGCTCGTCCTTTCAGCCGTGGTGGATTTATAAAGTGATGGTCAATCCCACTATTCTTTGGTAAAAGAGTAGCCCAAGAGTTGGCGATAGGTGGTGATGATTAGCTGCATTCCCTCTAGTCTTACACTGCTAAATTGGGGACGACTAGCGCAGATAGCCCTCGTGTAGCTTTACGCGAAATTAAAAAACAAACAACCTATATTGTTAGCTACGGCACAGTAGCTCATAAACCGATTCTGAGCTTTTCATGTACAAACTTTTAGCTCATAGCTCTGTTATATCTTGACATATTTGAGATCTAATTACAGTTTGGAACTCAGAAGGTCAAACCCTTTCGCTTGATGTATCTGATTTCGTTCAAGATCACATAGATTAATGTATTTTAACCTGGCTAAAATAATTTAATTTTCGGGGTGGGATTCCACCGAGTGGAATTGAACCCATGATTCTGCGTTGTAAATCCGTAGACTTACCTCTGTACTAGTGAAGGGGGGACACGCTTGAAATCGCTAGTGTAGAAAAATACAGTTGTATAAAGGAGAGGGAAGTTTCAGATTAATTTATTCTAATCCTGCTTAAAAAGATTTTCAAGTGTCGCGGCTATTGCAAATTCTTTATTGTTTTATTTGTAACAAGCACTCTTGGGTCTGCTCGAAATAATACATTAAAATTAAGTTGTATGGTTTGGTTTTAGTTTGAATTTCGCGCAAAGCTACACGAGGGCTATTTGCGCTAGCCATCCCTAATTTAGCAGTGTAAGACGAGAGGGAAGGCAGCTAGTCATCACCACCAACCGCAACTCTTTTACTAACGAATAGTGGGATTGATCATCACATTATATACACCCCCACGGCTGAAAGAGCGAGTGTGTTTGATGTGACGAGGATTCGAACCCGTGACCCTCGGATTACGAATCGAGTGCGTTAACCACCAGCCCATGCTTTAAAGAATATTGTAATTGCTCTGAATTCAAAGTCCATGAAATAAATTATAAATTACTAATTGTTAACCACCTAGCCCTGCCGGGCCAAACAATTTTTTGTCTTTGTTTTTTTAAATTTCGCACAAAGCTACTCGAGGGCTATCTCTGCTAGCCGTCCCTAATTTAGCAGTGTAAGACTAGAGGGAAGGCAGCTAGTTATCACCACCCACCGCCATTTCTTGGGCTACTCTTTTACCAACGAATAATGGGATTGACCGTAACATTATAACGCCCCCACGGCTGAAAGGGCGAGCATGTTTGGCGCGACGGGGATGCGAACCCGCGACCCTCAGATTACGAGTCGCACGCCTTAACACGCTTAGCCATGCCGGGCCACCATGCCAAGCAATTAATGATTGTGACAGGTGTTGTCAACTAATGCTTATGATTATATCGTTAAGAGTTACTTTATTTTTAATTATGGAACATTCATGTACTATTATTTTTGTTTGCTGGATATGCATAAAGCTACACGAATGGTGTCTACGTTAGCCATCTTCAGTTTTGACCCGATGATGCAGTTTGGTATCACTAACTACCACCAACACTTGTGAGACAGAATAGTGTGATTTTAACACAACTGTTATAACTCACCCACAGCCCCCAAAGTGCAAGCGCTGTTCTTTTATTGGTGGGGTAGGTGGGTGAGAGGTGGTAACTAGATGGCTTAACGTTTGGAGTTTTCTTAAAAGCTTAGGAAACACATTTAAATGTTGAGCTTACGTTTACAAACAAGTACCAGTTGCAATAAGTACCTATAGATACGAAAAACTAGTTAGTAAAACATCTATGTGTTTTTTGATAAGCACAAAGATATACAATAGATTGTTTATACTCTGACCACCGCAGGTGTCGAAACCCGATTTGTAGCTTTATAATCCTTTGTGCTTACCGTTGAGCTTTTGGGGACTAATCTACATTGAGATGGTATTCATTTGTGAAGCTAAGCCTACAGTTAGTTTAGTGGAACTTTTACAATATGGACATGTGGAACCTGTAGTCTTAAAATAAAACGCTTCTTTAAGAAATATGAACTTCATGATTTTCTTTTCTTTTTACCGAATGGTCCAAAAAGAATCTACTTAAAAGTATAAATTGTTACAACATGTTTGAATATGGAGTGTACGTAAAAATAAGTACTCATGAAAGATTGTTTTCTTTAGTCTCATTTATTTCTAAACTTCGAAAACAAAAATAAAGGTACAATGAAATTTTGTTCATGTCAGCAGAAAAATACGGAATGCGGTGCAAACATCAGTTTTTTTACCAATTTTTCTGTGTATTGATCGCAAGTGTATAGGAGATATCTATGCTTACCCGTCATTGAATAAGTAAAAGCCATTTGTCTTTTTCGATAAGCTACTTTTAAAGTTTACAGCTTACCAACTTCAATCAGTCCTATACACGTTCCCACCACAAGAAATTTGACCCATTCTATGGTATCTCGCTTCTTTTCTTTTTTTGAAGTTCTCTTTGCTTAGATACTCGTAGTACATCACTGCAAGACTTAGTGGTTTAATATGTTAAATATAAAATGTTGTTCAAAAGTGTTAGGACAAGAGAATATTTTATCATTTTTTTCAGTTCATGGGGCTAATTCTTCCATACCATTATAGAATGTAAATTTCAACACTGTGGTAATGCATTACTGATCTCTGTTAGTAATGTAATGAGTCAGGATGAAA
Organism: Tachypleus tridentatus; assembly: GCF_004210375.1. Classification (NCBI taxonomy): domain Eukaryota; kingdom Metazoa; phylum Arthropoda; class Merostomata; order Xiphosura; family Limulidae; genus Tachypleus; species Tachypleus tridentatus. The sequence continues at coordinate 63,202,583 of NC_134828.1, read as the reverse complement.
ATAGTTATCATTCTTTAGAATTTCCATATACTTGTAACAAGGGCATGATAATAACTGTTACACTTGAACGAACATAATGATGAAATTTATGGTCTGAAATAAATGTCGTGATATCCCTTTCAGTGTCTTAACTGTATAGAAAAAAAGATGGCATGTAGAACAGGTATATGCTCCACAAATAAACCTTGATAGAAACAGTGTTTAATCCTATACATTAAATTTTGCTGTTATGCCATGGCCCAAAATGCATGGACAATTGTTAGTAGAGCAGAGAGCTCGCATGAAATCTTTAACGTGATGCTGGTTGGAATCTCCGACAAATTGTTGCAGATTTATAATGTTCCCCAAACACTTTCAAGTACAAGATCGTAAGACCGAGAGAGAGAAATTTAAAATGGGAAAGAAAGAGGCAGAACACCTAAACTAAACAATACTCATGTTAAATACTTCATTTATGTCTATGTAGCCTTTGGAATAGAGGGAAGACTGTCAGAACACCTAAGCTCAACAATACTCATTTTAAATACTTAATTTATGTTTATGTAACCTTCGGGAGAGAGGGAAGGCTATCAGAACACCTAAACTCAACTATATTCATGTCAAGTACTTCATTTATGTCTATGTAGCCTTCGGGATAGATAAACGACCATAGACCAAATGACAGAAAAGTGTCCAGATATACAGCACCAAGAAGACTCAACGAGAATGGAATATCTGATCATGTAGCAGTTAAAAAAAATATTTACTTCGATATCCAGATATTGTCAAGAAACTGAAGTTTGCTAAAACGTAAAAAAACTGGACTACTTGGATCAAAGCGTAGGTTGTACGTGCAGCACAGGAAAAGTGAAAGATACCTCAATGGATAACACTTATCACGAAGCATGGTAGAAGACGGTGTGATGGTTTGGGACTGTTTTTCTGCTGAGGCGACAGAAGATAGTTGTAAAATAGATGGAATAATAGACAAGGGCATGTATCATCAGATACTGATCCATCATGGTATACCCGCTGGTATTATTAGTATTATTAGTAAAAAATTCTATTACAAAGAGCACAATGACTCCAATCGCTTTTCAAATCTATGCATAAATTACTAAGCTAAAAAAGAAGCTGATGTTGTAATAAAAATGACGCAATGGTCCCCACAGAGCCTTGACCTTAAACCAACTGAGCAGAACCGAGATATGATAGATCCAAAACATGATAAATCAAAAGTTACCTTCAAACAAACTTTATGAAAGTGTATTAGATACATTTGAAGCAAAACCTCAACGGACACTTTGATTAAATATGTTGCAACAATACCTAAAAGACTGTCTACGGTTATTAAACAAATGGTGGACACACAAGCATTTGCACAGAGTTTCTGGTGTACTAAATATGAAGATTAATTTTTTTTTTTTCTTTAACCTGCGATTTACCTTCTATTATTCTTTAAAAGTAGCCTAAAATCTAATTTTTCCTAACATTTTTACGCAATACTGTACCAAAGGAATTAAGAATAAATTCAGATAAAAACATGGCACCAGGGAAGGCGAGTTTATCTTTTGGAAATTTGTTTAAAACGTAAAGAGATGACGTTTACCAACTACAAATTTGTCAAATATAAATTTTGGTGCGTAGGTGAAGTGCACACGAGGTTATTTCAGCGTTACTAGGAAGAGTATTTTTTATATTAAATAAATAATTAAAGATGTTATAAGTGTGACGGTGATGACTATTTGTTTAAATCAATATCCTTGCAAACATTTTACAAAGCGTAGAATTGTTAAAATGTTGGGTATCTCCAATGATTGAGGCTGTATGCTATAAATTGAAATTTGTTGTTGTTTTGAATTAAGCACAAAGCTACACAATGGGCTATCTGTGCTCTGCCCACCACGGGTATCGAAACCCGGTTTTTAGCGTTGTATGTCCGCAGACATACCGCTGAGCCACTGGGTGGGCATAAAGTGAAATTATCTTCTACTTCGAAAACAAAACACTAGAATTGTTTAAGAACATTAAAATAATTAAATTATTTTACCAAAACTAATCAGTATTAGAATTTACTGATGAAATGGATAACATTGTCCTGCATTTTTTTTCTGGTTTATGTATTTAACTTTTGTAACAGTATCCAAGTGAAATTACTCTTTTCTTTAATAAGTGCTTAGAAACGTTTTTATTTATTTTAAAATTTGAGTTTAATACTGCAAAAACAAATTATACCACTCTATCTAACAGGAATGGGGAAATAAAGTAAATTATTAAAGTTTTAAAACAGAGATTTATTAAATTGCGCAATTGGCACGTCTCGCCATCTAGCAGCCACACAACTAAAGGGTATCAACTTAAGAAACATTCTGTCTCAGAAATATAGCCATCGTTCGCGAAAATTGGCATTTGGTGTATAAATCCTTTGTGATTAAAGATACCGAAGATAATTGATTAGTATTACAAAAAGACAGTCTTCAGTTCAAATTTGTTTATTCTGAATTTCGCGCAAAACTACACGAGGGCTACTTGTGCTAGCCGTCCCTAATTTAGCAGTATAAGACTAGAAGGAATGCAGCTAGTCATCACCATCCACCACTAACTCTTGGGCTACTATTTTAACAACGAATAATGGGACTGACCGTCACGTTATAACGTCCTGACGGTTTAAAGGGTGGGCATGTTTGGTGCGATGAGGATTTGAACACGAGCTCTCAGATTACAAGACAAACGCCATAACCGGTTGGCAATGTCGGGTCTTATTTACTTTATTGTATTATTTTAAGCGCAAAAATACAGATTGTTAATCTTTTTTTTCTGCAGATCCTGAAATTGCGGCATCACACCTAGAACACCGGACCTTCGATCAGCAGTCCAACACGTTAACCTATAAACCACATCTGAACCTTAAAATGTACGAGTTATGATGATGAATGTTTCTAAGTAGCTGGAAAAACACAAGTGGAATCAATAACACACGTTTAACATTTGAAAGGCTAGAATGGAAACGAACTTCGTTTCTATTCTAGCGTTTCCAAATTCATTTGAAAAATAAAACTCTTTTTTTCAAGTGTTGAAAAACTAGGGCTGACGATGAAGAGTTTTTAAGCCTTTTATTTATTCGTTTTATTTGAAGCTAAGCATAACGATACTGAATAGGCTATCATTTTTCCAATACGGGTATCGAAACTCGGTTTCTAGCTTAATAAGCCCTTGAGTCACTATTTGTGTTTTTTTTTCTTAACGAAGGAGAGTATCGGGCTTGTTATAGGGATTCTTTTTATATTTTGTAAAAGTTTCCACCACAAACTGATAAAACAAAAACCAAATGCCCAACCATAATCGTCAAGTTTATTTATCACATAGAAAGCTTTTAAGGCTCACTGACATCGCTGTACACAAGATATAAAACTCACATGTACATACAAGCCAAACTTCGAACTGTACAAAACAATTCCATACAAGCTCAGATATCTCGAAATATGCGTTTAATATTTTGCATTAATTATACTAAAGAGCTAAGATTTTAGAAACATTGAATACGAATATCATTCCAATTCTTTGGAGAGCATTTCAATAACACTACCGTACTACTGTATGAGTTCACTATTCTTAAAACGTATTTTCTTCAGCCATTTAAAAAAAAAAAAAAAAAACGTTTCAAGATTATGTTTGACAAACAAAGCACGAAAACAATAATTATGTTTTCAACTCTTCAGTTATTATGTTACTTCATCTTAACGCAAAGTAATCTTGGTAAGTTTTACAAACAGTACCCTTTCAACAGACCATTCGAATTCCAAGTCAAAATGTTTTAATTTCAGGAAGATTGTTTTTTTTCACTGATGTTAGATTTAGTGGTAATAGACGAACCAAAACAGTAATATCATTGAGATTCTTTTGTCATAGCTTAAACCGTCTAATTCTAATAAAACAATACACATAATTAGCCCACTTCTCTAGCCTAGAACTACAAGAACATTTACTCCCGGTATAAATACAGACGTCTCAATGTCATCTTATTACATAACAACATTGTTTTATATTAGTGTAAAGGGCTGTCTGCAATTTGTCTAGCATGGAAAATCGAACTGCGCGATTTAGTAGTTAGTCTGTCAGCTTGCCGCTGATCCAATGGGGGATATAAGTTAATATAATCAGGTGTTAAAGTTTACATCTACGTGTTACCATAACACTATCACTAGCTGCATATTATTCTTTCATTAAAAGATAAATTACACTTTTTTTTTAAAGCACGGCCTGAGTTTGAGAAATAAATTGTTCGTTTCAAGCATTATAAACACCCTACGATTTTTGGAGTCACTGATTGCTACACACATAAATGTCAACTAGTAAAGAATAAATTGTATGTTATTCAGTCATTTCATTATGAAGGTAAAGTCAAATATGTGTTTAGAATTCAAGATTCATAAGACTTTTTTTTTCAGCCGACAAACTAATGGTGCAAAATAAATATAACAAAAATCATTTATGAGGACAAGCGAAAACTGAAAAACATTAAAATATCCAGGACGAGGACACTGGTAAGAAATAAATATGTAAACTGGTGAAATACATAAGGGAACGATTTGTAGTTAAGTACAAAGCTACACAATAAGCTTACCACAGGGCTTGAGCCCTGTATTTAGCGTTACAAGTCCTACACTTTATCATCATGGAATTGGGAGAAGATAATACGTACTGTATCAAAGTTCAAAGTCATCTTCAGTTATCTGTGCAACAAATGTAACAAATATTGATGTTCTTTAAAAGGTTGTACATCCACTTGGTCAGTGTGTAGTGACAAATAGTGATGTTCTTTGAAAGGTTGTGCATCCAGTTAATCAGTATGCAGCAACAAATACTAATGTTTTTTGAATAGTTGTACATCCAGTTGCTCAGTGTATAAATTCTCAGTGCGTCAGACAGTAGGTCAGTCCGTATCGATCTTCCTGGTTTTCGAAAAGGTACTTGAGTTTGCTGGTTAGTGGTAGAAGATATTTATTTGTGTGTGTAAATGTTACAAAAATACAGTGCTGAAAAACCACCACAACTGATTATGTTGCTTCTTTTTTTAAAAAAAAAAAACTGAATACGTTTAATGATAGCTGGATAGGGCTTAGAATTAAAGGACATCTTACAAAGAAATGGGTGACAAAAGTTTTGGGCAATTCATTACGACCATAAACTCACTTGAACTAAATATGTATTCTAAAGAAAACTGGTACGGTATTAAAACTTTAATTGAAATAAAGTTATCTACTTTATCTGAATTAAAGATTTAAAACCCTTACCAGTCGTCTTTAGAATACATAAATATTAGACAATACTACGATGAGTTACATGAAATAGAACATATATAACAGATTGAAGGAGGAAGATTAATTCTTATTTTTAGTCCAGATTGACAGATTTTGGCAAGTTCTCAAATAACAATAATACGGTGAGGGTAAACTTAAACGATCTTGTAAGGTTGTGTGAGGGCTCTTCATGCGCTTTTCTTCTTTACTTTGAACATGAAAGAATCACAGCTCATGTGAACTGCTGCAGATTTTAAGCAAAAATTAAAAGTATTATAGTAGTAGTTTATGGTCCTTTCGTGATTTTACGTAGTGTGCTACTTTAAAGCCAAAACTATTTATTGGTCTGTGAAATTCTACAGATCTGAGAAACACGATAAAAGGCGGTGACATTTCGCAATAAAGCCAGTTGCGTTCTCTCACGAACGAGTAATCTGACTAAATTCAGTCTTGATGCACAAATGAACCAACCGGTCTTAGAGATTTCCAAGAGTTAGACTTAATCTGGAAAAGGAACGCAGAGATACGCCTCGCAGAACGGATAAGTTATTAGAGTCAAAAGTCATCATTTAAAAAAAGTCTTTCCTCAGCGAGTTTCTGAAAATGTGATGAAGGAATATTGAAAGATAACTGGCAATGATATTCCTGAAAAGGACAGTAGAAAGTGTGCAATAAATAACAGCTAAGTGAACAATAGAGGGCAGAGAAAGAACAATTAATTGTCAAACTTAAAAGAAAAACTAGCAAACAGCACAAATTTGGTATCCACAATTTACTTTAAAGTCGATAAGACAAAAATGTTTTAAATAATGGATTGTTGTTGTTTTTTCACAGATTTGCAGAAGACTAAACAAAGGGTAGTTGAGTCAGTCGGCCCTAATTTGCAACTAGTCAACTAAAGAGAAAATAAGTCGATATCAGTTACAGCAAATTTCTTGGGTTAATACAATTGAATAGCGATATTACACCATCATCACTCCTATAACCCACTTACAATCGCAAAAAAATATTAACGCAATGCAAACCATGAACTCTCGTACCCAAAGAACAGTACGTTGATCAACGGCCCTTTTAAATAGTGAAAATAGGCCAAGAAAAAGCTAGAACAAAACGATCTAACAATTATATGCACCACGTGAAGAAAAAAAAAACATTAAAACAAACGAAAAACTAGGAAAACGTAATATAACCAATTAGACCAGCAATCTTTCCAAATCCCGTAGCCTTGTGCTCCTACCTTTAAATACAGTAGCTCGATTGGTAGCTCTTAGTAAATCGGACAAATTTATAAGTATTTAAAAGTGACATTTAATGCCATACATGAAACGCTGATACTTCAAATTTCAGAAATTTTATATCATTTCCATAGGTATGGCTTTAATACATCTAAAAACTTTTGTCAGTACTTTACACGCTGTTACTATAACGCCTCACTAATCACTGGTTCATTTACACGCAACCATTTTATAAACTTATTAAAGCGTCCTCTAGCAGTAGCAATAATACTACATAAAGATAATAACATTGCTTTACAATATTCTTTCATCTAACAGTCAGTAATTAGTTCAAAAACCATGACTTTACACTCATAATTATCTACTGAATTCAAGAAAATAAACATCACAATTTCATAACCATTAACAATTTTACACACATACGTAAATGAAAATCATACATTTGTATTACGAGTCCTTTGAAAAATAATTATAATACCATTGTCACAAACACAGTGCTTGAAATGATATTAGACTCGTACATTACAGCTTCCTCAGAATTTGCCAAGTGTTTTCTTCATTTGGATTTTCCTAGTTTTTCCCAGAACAGTGTTTTTAATTTAAGAAACACACCTACTCCATTTCACCATCGAGTAAAAAGCTCATTAACCATTACCAAGACGTGCGCCATCTACATAGGATTTAACAAGGTAACTTGGAATAACACTGTTTTGGTAATTTTACTAAGGAAATCTATCTCCAATGCAATTTAAATAATTTCGTTTAAGTAAACAGAAATTCTACTCTAAGGTTGCTGAAATGTTTAACTTACGACGACTCAAAATCCCTCGAGTTCACAACTTTACACACAAAAGCACTAACTTGAACATACAACTAAAACTTCCAAACCACGTGACTGTTCACCGGGAACATTTTCACGTGTACAGTAAAAGATGCGGATAACAACATGTTTACACTCAGAGCGTCAAACAAAAATTGCTCTCGAATTTAAACGATGCTGTTACGATTTCTAAACGACGCGTTTACATATCTGTACCAGTCTATTAACTAGAATTTAATTAAAAGTTAAAATACACATTTTAACTTTCACACTAAAATATTTAGATAAGCATAGAAGTTGCGTTTAAATTTTCACTTTTAATTAAAAAACTAGAATATCCACCTCATTTTACTGTTTTTAAACACTAATATCACGTAGTTTCAGCTTCTTTCATTCCAAAATGTCACTGTATTTTACACAACCGTAACTGAAATAAATTAAACTAAACTTCCATTTTTAAACACAATAACGCCATAGCCGACACATTCATTCAATGGTTTGCGGCCATATACATTGGTATTACAATAAATACGGCAAAGTACTTTCAGTTTATACCACACAGAAGCTAAAGTCATGAAAAAGTAGTATTAATGGAAATTGGGTCATGAATATTTTTTTAAAATATTAAAAACATGTACGTGTCGCTTAAACTACAAATAAAACCTTCCACTGAGGTAGAAAAAGGAATGACTTTAGTTTGTAACACGAAGTGCAGGCAGCAATGGGTTTTAACATTTCAGAGGAATGAACCTAAGTTTACTTTTACAATCAATAGATAATAGTTATATTTAATATGCTCAAACATTTGATCAAAAGACAAACATATGCATTTTTGAAACTGACACAAATAGTTTGTTGTTGAAATAGCATAACGTAATTAAATATCATATGATACACTGAAATGATCAAATTAATACTCAGATTCAAATACTCTACATGTGTGTTGTCACAATTTTTATTTAAAATGTATAGTTGAGCTAACTATTAACTTACTTGGATTAAAGTCATTTTTAAAACGATAGTTTTCCTACAAGTAAATGCTATATAAAGGTAACAACACACTAAGTACATTAGCATGAGTTGGACTTAATCTGACTCGATAAGAGATCTCATAACTAAAAAATGTTTCACGGGAACTAAATATGACTGAAGTGAGTTCTGACAGCTTTAATTAATCTCATTTATAGCCTGTTTGTGGTAAATCAAACAAAAATTGTTGGTCCATGCTTTTAGCTGCATGTTACCACAAACTTCTTTAAATAAATTAACAGATATACACATTTATTAAATAAGTCCAATTAGTCACTTAAAGTATGTCAATGGCCCCTAAAGTACATTTTTCTTACTTTTATTGGCGGCTGTTTTATATTTTTATGTCAGCTTTTCTAACTAACATGACACAGTCACTATGTTTTTGAAGCACGAAATGTCTACATTTTTGTTGTAAACATTTCTATTTACGGCAATGACTGTCCATTAAGTATCTAGTTAAAAGATCTACACTTTTATAGATATAAAACCATATTCACTAAATCCTATATTATAGAAATAAAGGTTGACAGTAAACGTAGAAATCGATGGCCTTATTTATAGCTTTCAAGTATATCACCACTTCTATTTTAAAGTTTCTGATATATCTTTCAGTGACTAAGTTTCTATCTTACACTAAGCGTACATGATGCGAGGAACTTTTCGTTCTTACTTATAGAAGTTTCAGAAATATTACGCGAGTGGAAGACAAAGAGAAGAATAGGAATAGAACGTTACTGAACAAAGTAGTTATTGAATAATAAGTATTGTTTAAGTTACGTTGCTGCTACAAAAGTTACGATAAGCAAAGATCGCTAGCGTAGAATCTTCAAAACGACAACAAAAATAGACAAAAATAAATTACTATATATACAACATATAACACATCTATTTACAAGATCAGACTTTAAATATATAGAATATCATATTGTGTCAAACACTCGGCTAAGCATACAAGTACATTCTGTCAGCCACAAAACGTGCAGTCGTAACACCAATAATTATTACACAGGGAAACACTTTCAAAAATCTTCATCATTCGTAAAATGAAACAGAACAATCAAAAGTGTAAACTTCCTGACTTTACTTTAGAAGCAATTTGATATTTACAAGCACATATTACACGTACAATGGATAAATTAAAAATAATTTAATGGTTCCGGAATAATTACGATTATTTTTTAATTGGCGTATCGAGTAGTGATTTACTAACGTCTTCTTTCACTTCTGTTAGTTTGACTGTTGAGATGTCATCTTTCTTCTGTGGATAAACTGTTATATTCTGGATGTCACCGGAGGTGGTGGTCCGGGAAGCTGAATCTTTTGTTGTAGTGATGGAAACGGACAAAGATGGCGACTTCTCTGCAACAACCGTTTTCTGGCCAACGGCGTGTGGGATTACAGGTAAGTACATGGTAACGTCAATAGGTGGCAGCTTTAACTCTTCTTCTTCCTTACTTTGATGAGCAATATCGGGTGGCACAGTAGCGTCTTCAATTAGCACAGGAAGAATTTGATCTCTAATTCCTGTTCTTCTGTCTTTGGAGTCACAACTTAACGATATTTTTGATACATGAGGGGGTGGAGATTGCTCTTCGCCTTCAAAATTGTCCACGCTTCTTTCATCTACTGTTTTAAGCTTTAAATTAGAGCCATAAGGTTGATGAGTATCCTCACGAATCTCACGCACTGCACCTGATCGTCCATGCTCGCAAAGATCTTTAGAATGACTAGATGAAAATGCAACTCTAGTGTTTTCATCTTGCTGTTTATCAGTAAAAGTCTCTGAGCTACTTACCAGTCCGTTTGACGCTGATGGCTGAGATCTTTCAGTTGTAATAATGGAAACCTTCTTCGGCGAAAACGAAGAAAGGGGTGTAGTAGGTTTTGAAACAAGAGAGGAACCAGCTGAGGTGTAGTGATGATGGAAATTTGAGGCTGGGGTCGAGGAAAGAGCAAGAGGGGAGGAGGTGTGCCCACTAAAAGACTCTCTTTTTAGTTTACCTTGTTTTAACTTGACATCTGATGACTTGGAATGAAGCCGATCAGGAGAAAGGGCACGTCTAAGAAGTGGAGATCCAGGCTCGGCGCTCTTAGGACGCATGAAAATCTTTTTGCCTGAACTGGTGGGGGTTAGAGTGCTTCCAGAGGAGACTTTGTGTGATGTGGTAGCCGGATGGTGGGCCAAGGGGAAAGCCAAAGGAGAAGGTGATCGTATAGGTGAAGTTGAATGTAAAGAAGAAGGAGAAGGTGTGCGAACTAAGGGAGAGAGGGGCACATGCCCCACTGATTTCCGACGAGGAGAGCGGAAGGTCTGAATCAACTTGTGTTTAAGACCGTGAAGAGAGCTTGGTCGCTGGAACTGGGCAGTTCCTGCTGGGGAACCAGGGACACTAGAACTGGGGGAACTACTTCCAGAAGAATTACCTGCGGAGTAGGAAGACTCGGATGTCGAACAGAGCCTGTTAGCCGGTGGAGATCGTGGACCTTTACGTGTTGGGGATCCTGGAGCAATCTCGGCTCCTCTGCTCAAGGACTGTAGGCTGTGGCTGGTGGTCAACATAGGAGGAGATCTAGAAACCAAATGTTGCAAGTCGGCACTAGCTCGTTTGTTACTCAACCTCCTCAGGAGAGTGGCTCTCCTTTTACGATCAGATTGCGCATCTCTCTTTCCTTGGCCATAACGCTTCCGTACAATTGGTCGACGAACCATCTTAATGGAAGACGGGTGTCTTTTACGACCACCAGTTTTTATGGTAGTACTCTCTAACGGCATTGTACGAATAGTAATGCGGTCTCCACCAGACAAGATCAGCTGAAGTACCTGATGATGGACCAGTCCCTGAAGAGGCTCACCATTTATATGTGTAATCAAATCACTAGGCCTCAATCCTGACTCGAAGGCTGGCCCATTGTTATCAACGGCCTAACAAAAAAAGCAGAGATACATAACTTAAGCTTTAAGGGAAATTAATTAAAACACCATTTGTCGAGTTGTCAACATTGCATTTTACAAACAAATCCATTAAAACTTCAATTCAAATCTTTGCATTTGAGTACTATAATATTTTAAAAACGAAATGCCAGACATAATCACCCACAACTGATGTACAAAACTTATTTAACTGTGTGTACAAGAACTTCGTCCATACTTCAACAACTAACAAACACAAAAAGACATTTCTTATAACAAAGCTATGCCATATTTAAAGCATTACAAAAGATAGACTCGTATGTTAGGATTTCAACATTTGTAATAACATTAAAGCTTTCAAAGAACTTGACATTTTTAACTTATTCAACCGTTCGGATATCCTGTATGTCTTATAGATTTAACAGGTTTCGTAGTAGTTTTGTTTGTTTGTTTTTTATATAAGTAAAATAAACCGATGTTTTGTATGTCGAGAGAAGACACATTTGTAACACATTAATATTTTAACATTTAACGAAGCTTACAGTTTAGTACGAGTTGTGAACGTTAGCTTTGAAGTATATTAAACAGAACTCAAAAATGAATTGAAACTCAATTAAGCCAATTATATATAACAGAAGTATATAATGGCATAAACAAGTACGCAACTAAATCTTCGAGTGCACGGACACATCAGGAGGGTTAATCCATTAACAGTAGTTTCAACCTGTAGGTAGCGGAACCATGTGGAGATGGCATGCGCCCTAAATTTTGAACCTGTTGCGATGTGCCCCTTTCAATGGGAAATAAATACTTGCATATAACTATGACGGAAAGCGTTATGTTTTTCTTTAATCAACCCATGACCTCCCATAGCGAAGGCAAAAACATAGTTCGATGTGTCACTTATCCCAAACCTCACTTAACTAATTTGTACACCACCACAGACTTAAAAAAGTGAGTTTGGTCATTAAGCCTTTCCTTCCTCTCCCAGGTCTCATAGGGTACTTCCTGGCAATATTAGCACCTGCTAGTGAAAGTGTGTTTTCTCGAGGTCTTCCTCTTTACACCCACATCAGATTCCTGGCATAGGATCTACAGATCCCTCGCCGCCCTAAAGGATCCAAAGTCCCATATCGGTGGTTGATATTGTGATGCCAGTCGTCGGTTTTTCCGCCTTTATTTGATTACTTCAAGTTAATATTAATACTGTTACTATTATTATTATTATTACTATTAATTCTATTACTATTATTTTTCTAATTCTTATTTTTTTGTTTGCTTGTTTTGCCAAAATTGTATTTGTTTTTTTCTCTAAATTTTTATCTTTTTTTCCCATCATATTGTTTTTAATATTAACCCTACCCGTATATTCAAATTACGTACGGGGTGAAGAAAAATAATTTTTTTTAGCACTCCCGGCTATATCTGCCCTCAAGCTTCAGCTTGGAGTCGGACAGGTTCAAACAGAAACACGTGCTATACCACTCATTCGTTCGGCCAGTCTGAATTAAGTGGTCACGATTATCATAGCAAATAAAGTGCCCCCAAATTTTCCGCATCTGTTTCAGCCTAACAAAACCGAAACAAATATAATATTGTATCTTACCATACGCACCAGAATTCTTACATTGCAACTGCTTTACACAGCAGAATATGTTGTTTTTTTTCGCAAAATTACGGATGAACTGCCATCTATCATGGAAAAACGTTCATGAGTTTAACTTCTAATACCCACAATTAAAAATTATATAAGTGGTTTTAACATGTTGACCAATGACCAAAACGTACCATTTATATCAGCTACACATTCAAATAGGACACGACAGAATAGAATGTGAATAATAAGTTATACATGATAAATCACAGCGTTATCTTTTGGTAGTAACACATTTATTAAATCACAGCGTTATCTTTTGGTAGTAACACATTTATTGTACGACATTGTTTTCCTCTATTAAACCATTTAACTTGCTTTTCTAAATAGCTTCGACACAGCATTGAATTAACTTACAGACACCAAATGTTGAAGAGTATATACATCCGAGTCCCCAAAATACACTCTTATTGCTCGAGCTGTGAAACCAAACCCACGTGGTCCTTTGCGGATTATGATTGGTGGTTTTAACTGTGGAGCCAATGGACTCGTTTCTCTGTTAGGTGAAGTATCTCGTGAACTCGTGCTGGAGCCCCCGGGTGAACGGGCTACAGGCCGTGATACAGCTTCATCTGTAGGAGCTGGAAATAGAATATGAGGGCTGTAATTCATCAGCCTTAGAAATCCTCAGATATATTAGTAATACGAACTTGCACAGTTATTCCTTAACCTAAGTAACTCTGAGTTGAATTGCCACTATTCAGCCTTAGTTTCCTAGCTTGATCATTATTCCATAACCGAAGTAATCCTTATTTGAATAGCTATTATTCAGCCTTAGTTTTATGGTTTGATCATTCATTATTCTTTAATCTAAGTAATCCTGATTTGAATAGTTTTTATTCAGTCTTAGTTTCCTAGCTTGATCATGATTCCTTAACCTACGTAATCCTGATTTAAATAGCTATTATTCATTCTTAGTTTCCTAGCTTGATCATTATACCTTAACCTATGTAATCCTACACACTACCAGTCTAAGTATCCCTAATTTTAACATTTGTAATCAGTCATAGTAATTCTGATTTGAGCAGTTTATTTGAACTTTTAGGCAAACAATACAGGTGAGTTTTAATAAAATTGGAAACTATTAATTTTTAAAAATTAAAAAAAAATTACATTTATTTTTCATAGACCCCTCTAATAACATTTAGGTTGTAACTACAGTTTATATTGATTATACTGAATATTTCTACAAGTAATTACATGCAAAATTGACTTATTAGTTTCAGTTACATCTCCATAAGACAGTTTTATCTTTTAATAGTGAAACATGATCACGTGCAACACTTGTAGAGAAATAAATCTATTATCCCACGTATAGTTGTCTCAAAAATTTCACATTGTTCTTAAGTGTAGTTGGTACCTCTTAAGAAACAAACAAGAGTATAGTTGTACGCGTGTATTGTAAAAAAGATTCAATAGTTCTTTTAATAATAGAATTTATCCTCTTGGTTATTTCCATACAGACGTAATCAAATACGTCACTAACATACCTTCTGATATTATCAATGACAATCCGGAAGCAGAAGCCGATTTTGTTACCCAGCGTTCCTTCTGTCGTGCTCCTATAGGTAAAGTTGATGTTGACGGGATTGGAATATGTGGTGAAACCGGAAATGGAGTGCCGTTCTTCTTCGGTTTCATCCAGTCCTGTGAAATACCAGTTTCGTTCTCTGGTGGCTGAGGTGGTGGTTTGTGTTGAATAGAGGGAACCGAGACACTTGAAGATACTTTCCCTGTAGTAACAGACAACTGAGGTAATAATTCCTTCCGCCTGAACTTTCTATCGTCCTTCTCAGTGGGTTTATTTTTATGTTCTTTCAGTTTACGAGATGGTGAGTGTCGTGGCGACATCTGGCTGACGTTTCTATAAGTATACATAAAAGAAACGTTAAACAATAGAAGGCATAGTACTGATTATAACTCATTTTTATACAATGTTTGAGACTCGTGCTAAATGTTCAACAATCTATTTTTGCGACAAACAACAAATGTAAGTACAAACAATGGTCACATAGTCCGTGATAAGTAAAAGTATTTCACGTTAAAACCTTTAAACATAACTCTGTGAGAACGTTTTTCTGACAGAATGTTTAAATAATTCTCTTTTTTTAATTCTTAAAGTTGATAACAAATGTAATTTTTCCAAATATCACTCATCACCATATTCTAAAACTAAAATCCAATATTTGGGTTTAATCACTACAAAATTAAACCTAATACACAACAGAATCAACTAAAGTTACAAACTATTTCTGAAAATAATCTTTCCCAAAATCAATCTTTTTTTCTACGTAATAAATATAATAAGATCTTCGGTGGTTTTGACGAGTTTACCTAATTTTAAACGTCTCATAAAATATTTAGGGTGGCTCATCATTCAAGTTGGATTTTGTTTTTACCATTTTTCACGTTTTTCCACTTGCATAATATTGCCCTTCCAAGTTATCAGGAATTCAATTCGTACATCAAACATCAGTGACTAGTAACAAGGCCAAAAATGGCTGAGAAGTTTTGTAAAAAAAAAACCAAAAAACTGTACGTCACTTTTGATAAATATGAATAAAAAGAATTGACTGTACATATATATCAACTTTAGTTAAAAATATATTTTAAAAATCAAATTATAAACAAATTTACAGAATCTATAAACACAATTATTATGCTTTTATACTGAAAGAAAATTTACTCCTTCAAAAGATTTCACGTGGTACAGTTTAGTTTAAAAATCAAAATATGGCAGCAGGAGTAAACGCACAATTGGTTACTTTCCTCGTATCCATGGTACAGCGAAGACAAATATGTACTTACAAGTCAGGGGTTGAGGCACTTTTTCTGTTAGCAGCTTCACCTGAGGAAGAACTTCCAGTTTCGGCGTTTTCGGATTGGTTTATGTCAGTGTTGCTTCCGGTTTTGCGAGCGCTTTCTTCTTTGGCTAGCTACAAAATCACAAAAAACTGTATTTCAGTGTCTCAGTTCAATAATGATATGTGTAGATGTTACAATGTACTTTCGCATATTTTAAGGCCTAAATCTATGTAAGTGCAATTTTACGAATTGTAAAGGATATAATTACACAATATAAGTGATAAATACACAAAATTTACTATATTTATTTGAGAATTTCCTTTAAAACAGTGAATGCAATAATTAAGGTTGTTGTAATAACTTATGATTATCTAATAAACAGTTGATAAACGCGGAACATTGTTTACCATATATTATACGCGAAATATATTAAGTAGTCTGCGCACTTTTATAAACGTAAATAAACATGCTAATTACATTTTACGAATGCCAGTTCGATTGTGCTTATTACACTTTGACGCATAGGCAACGGACCGGTCACGATAAGTTTCTTAATCTCGATGAAAAAGAATTAATTACACAGAACAATCACGATTTAGTTTGGTTTGAATTCCGCGCAAAGCTACACAAGAGCTATCTGTGCTAGCCGTTCGTAATATAGCAGTGTAAGACTAGATGGAAGGTAGCTAGCCATCACCACCCACTGCCAAATCTTGGACTACTCTCTTTTACCAACGAATAATGGGACTAACAGTCACTTTAACGCCCCACATCTGAGACAGCGATCATGTTTGGTATGACGGGGATTCTAACCCGCGACTCTCGAATTACGAGTCGAGCGCTCTAACAACTTGGCAACACTCACGAGAAAGTTTTTTTATTCTACACTGGACAAATGATCGTTATTTTATGACCTTGAATTTGAATCAACATAACAACTACGGGGTATTGAGTACGTTACATGAAAATGATTTTAAAGATACGCATCAGCAAGTTAAGAGATGATCACCTCCGATATAGTCAGGTACAACGAGATGTATCAGAACTACATTTTGACATGATTTGTCGTTTCGTAGGTAGCGTGATATCACAGAAAATTAAATGCCGTTTTATTAAGTAATCCTATTCGGCGCAAAATGTGTTCATATCATGGTTTAGAATTTCCAAGACGGTGATATACCTTGTACATAACAGTCACGAAATATAAAGAAATATGGATCAAGTTGGAGTACCAGGACCATCAACTCAAAGACCTACAAAAACAGTAGTAACCTAAGCCATAGCAAGCAATGTGTGATATATTCTAGCATGCAAGAAACCACGAACACAAAGATCAGTGACAAAATATATCCACTTCTCTCTGGCATTATCAGGAATGATCTTTGACTGGAAGAGCAACACACGTCACATCTATAGCAGTTGCTCGACGTACGTAGAGCCTATAGATCTCCTATACATCATAAATGTATTATGATTTTGACAGCCTTACGACGGAGCATTTTACGAATGAGATTACATTACTTGCACCATGCCCAGCCATTAGAAAGTGCATGACTGGAGGTATGGACATAGCCTAACGACGCAGTGAGGATCCTAAACCGTTTTAATATAACGTACGCGAACTCTTTAGTTTATAAATGATTATCAATGTAAGTTATTCAAGGTAAATGGAACAGTGTATTGGATAAAGAGGTGATAAGAATGACAAACCAACCTAGTTGAAAATATCTCATTCATTTATTTTGCTCTTAATAAAAAGAAGCAAGAACTAAACTTAAATGTAGTTCAAAAGCTTAATACTCACAATACAGTAAACGTTTAATTCAAAATACATGAATATCTTACTTTCAATAAGTTTTCCTCATCTAGCTCCTTTTCTAAACAGGAGTAAACTCTCCTAAACTGTGGGGAACAAGAAGAGAAACTACTAAACAAAGAGCTGTCATCAGTGTCATCCAGCTCTTCTGATTCCTCCATTTCATGGTTGTATCTGTCAGCTCGTGCTGAAATAAGTCAGAGAGTTGCCATTTTAGGAAATTTCATTGAAGGGATAATGTTTCTGCTTTTAGATTTCGAATAACGGGCTTTGTTTTCGTAAGAAACATAAGAAAACCATAAACTTAAAAGACATCTTGAAAAGCAAGTAATTAGTATAATTTTGCGAGCATATGCAATATTTATTAACATATTTAAAGATTAGAACTAAATGCACTTTATATTAGTAGAGGGAAATTCAGATCAGTTATAATATAGTTTATAATTAAACACGAAGTAATTAAAATCCACTCACCCATTTAAGAATGATATTCTTTATTTATTCTTTGTTATATCTCTCAGATCACCCATTTGAAAATGATATTCTTTATTGTATTCTTTGTTATATCTCTCAGATCACCCGTTTGAAAATGATATTCTTTATTGTATTCTTTGTTATATATCTCAAATCACCCGTTTGAAAATGATATTCTTTTTGTATTTATTGGACCATCCGCTTAAAAATGATTTTTTTTTTTATTATACACCTCTTGGGACTTCCGTTTAAGAAGCAATATTTGTTGAACTTGTCAGCTTACTAGTTTTGAATTATCTTTGTTGTACCTATCAACTCGTATGTTTCAGAAATTATTGTATTTTCTTCTCAGTTAAAACTTTGTTGTTGAAACGTTGTGCGCTTGTTTACACTAACTTAAAAACTTCTACAATTTCACTACTTCTTCGATAGATGATAAAAGTGTGAACTTGACCTCTCCTATAACCATTTTATGGAAGAGCTAGGAACAGACCACTGTATCAACACATGATAGACGCTGTGTACGTTCATTATCAAAACAGCTGGAAAATTTGCACATCTTGATAATTTTATTGTTGTTCAAAAAATGGGTGGGGTGGAGGGAACTCCATAAATATAAATTATTTTAACCCTTGTTAATAAAATCATACATGCCAAGAAACATCATGAGAGCGAAACTTCACCCACTGACTTAGCTCTTATGAAGAGACATGTAAGTAAGTTACGATCGTACCGAGTGTTCCCATGTCAGATATCACATATCCTTCAGCTATCGTACTGATTGCTCCTACGTCAGGTATCACATCCTTCAATCATTAGTAATGATGGTTTCACATTTTCCTTGATTTGGGAGTACTCAAAGCTATTACCAAATCTTATTTTTTGTGATTTAATTACTGACTAATTATTGAGGTTATTGTATTCACGGCACACACACATATTCATATGTAAGTGATAAATGGTGTAACTCTATCCCGATGTGGGTCCTACTTATGCAGTAAGTTCCAAAAACTTAAAGTACGTTTATATCGCACATCGTAATCCAGGTTTTTGGCGATCCTTTTATGTATTCGGCGTTTCTTTTGTAAAGCGCTTGTTTTTATAATTAAAATGTATTTTCATCGTAAGTTTGGACTTGCTGTTTATAACACAGTTCTTCCTTTCTATGTTAATATTAACTGTTAGAATAATGTTTTTACATACATATACGTCAGGGTACATTTCTTTTAATACATTGCTAAATGGCTACAATTCAAACACTGATTTGATATACGTTTTAATAATTAAATTTATTATAGGCATGTATGATAGCTGTAAAAATAACTAAACTTTCTTTTAGTATGTCAAGAAAATTTGTTTTCTCGAGAAATAAATTAAACAAGAACTCGTGTGCAACTAATTAATGCAAACACATCAGGTGACAGCATTAAATAAGTGTGTAAATAATTAACGCTATCAGGGGAAACCTAATCCACTATACTCTGTTTATTGAAGACCATTTCTTCATATTCAGCATACATTCTTCAATATAAACTAAATGATGAATGTATTATCATTCTTCAGTGTTAACTAAATGATGAGTATTATCATTCTTCAGTATTAATTAATTATAGATGTATACTGTTCTTCAATACCACCTATTGTGTAGGACATTCATTTTCATCCTTGAACCCCATTGTGAATTACGTTTAAGTTGTTCTTAAATAAAGGGTGCCAATTACAAATTACAAATGGTTTCGTTACCTTATACAAAACGAGTACATCAGTGGCTAAATGTATAGAATTCATTTGTCCACCTTGTGTGTAGGAGGAATCGTTTACTACATAGTATTCTAGATAGTTGTGCAACAAAGGCTTTAGCAAGTAAATCAATGACATCTCGTTATTTAACCTGGATTATTAAGCTGTATAATCCTATCCTGGGTGTTTGGATTATTTCTTTGAAAACACTGACTGTTTGATCACAAAAGCAAGTCAGTGGTGTTTTAATAACAGTGAAACAGTCTCTTGATATAAGCGTATTAGTCCTGTCGATAAACCTTTTGACCAATACGAAGATAGTCTCTTGCATATATAAAAGGTAATTTTCAAATTTCACCAATATAGGAAAGTCATCTCTCACATGCTACAAAGTATCATCTTTCACACTTATTGCACTTACTATCAAAGTAGCTCGTGTCTTCCTCGTGATCAAGCTGAGGCACGAACTCTGCTTTCTGACGAAGGAGAGATTCCCAGTCCATACCAACGAAGAAAGAATGCTCTTTAACTTCATGGGCGCCTCCAGTTCCTAGGCGATCGATAGGATGTTGACGTAGGAGTTGAGTGATGAGGACTTTGGCATCTTCCGGAACGTTCCAGTCTTCCTCATCCGGCCATTCGACTTCGTCTACACAGTAGTTAAAAAAGGAAAAAATTAAAATTGCAAGGCAGATTTAAATTTTGTTTCGATATTTTAAAATATAATGAAATTCGTTAAAAGAGTTAATTTTTAATCTTTAAAAGGTACCACCAGGAACGTTGTAATCTCGTTTAACAGGCATAGCGTGACGCAAAGAAAACTGCATTATAAATTGCCATCTACCAAAGGTGGAGGAAAGTAATGTGTAACATTATAAACCTAAATGTGCATTTTCTAAAGCTTAAAAATGTGATATCATAATTTTTGGTTCAATTTTATCTAGTAAACAAATTTTAAATTTTACTGTTTGCTTGCGAATTTCGCGCAAAGCTACTCGAGGGCTATCTACGCTAGCCGTTCCTAATTTAGCAGTATATCACTAGAGGGAAGACAGCTAGTCATCACCACCCACTGCCAGCTCTTGAGCTACTCTTTTACCAACGAATAGTGGGATTGACCGTCACATTGTAACGCCCCCACGGCTGAAAGGGCAAGCATGTTTGGTGCAACGGGAATTTGAGCCCGCGACCCTCAGATTACGAGTCGAGCGCCTTAACCATAATCTCATTGAGAAAACTTCTTAAATAAAAACCGATATGTTACAACCAAATTGGCTTCTCGAATCAACTGTAAAAAAATGAGCTACTTATTTTTAATGTTTCACTCCTTTTCTAATACGTAAAGACAAACAGTAAACAAGGATTTTATTACCTGTAATTTAGCTCACACAAAGTTTGAGGGTGTATTTAAAACCTAAACAAGTTTTACAGGACATCACTTACATTCCCAGAACACTTATTCACATGAAACTCACATCAAAAATGACGTAAAGTGTTTGATCAAGTATGTTGAAAAAAGACGACTGATGAGTTGGTTTATGTAGATTTCCTTACCGTTGATCACGTGCGCAAATAATTTTTCAGGAGTTTCACCAAAGAATGGAACACAGCCAATTAAAAATTCATAAAGAATGATTCCCATAGACCACCAGTCCACCGGTTTCCCTAATCAAAAATAACAAGTGATAATTATTTCACTTAACAAAGCAATTAGATATTTATATAAGAGCACATATGTAAATTTCTGAGCGTATTTTCTTCTTAGTGAAAGTTAAAAAATAAAGTGTGGTTTAACATTCTTCAACAGGAAAAGTATTCCACATACGCCATCTATTGTGGTTAATGTTAATTTTTTGGAATTGTCGAAAGATGGCATCTAACATTTTTAAAATTATAACTGAATATTTGCGATGTTTAAAATTCTAACATTGTTTATTTGCGCATTTTTCTAAAAAAGACATTATAATCGATGTTTATGAGAATAAATGCAGTAATACTTCCAAACGTTTTAATAATTTTGTTTTAAATCACTGATATGAGTCTTATAAATATTCTCGAAATATAGAAATAAACATAAGGTTTGAATACACTAAAAATTATGAACTATTACATTTAAATGATATGATTATTTTTAACTACTTCAACATACCATATCCTCTTCTTAAGATCACTTCTGGTGCTATATATTCTGGTGTTCCAAACACTTGTTTGTCATTAAATAGTTTCGTTTCTCGGTCCAAACATCCTTCGTAAAGATTGGTCGCCACTGAGAATGAAACCGGTCAAGCAGACACAGATTAAAATTGGGTTAAAGCATGACAAGATTTTTATAACACAAAAAACAGGATATGTCCAGAAAGATATATCTTTACGGAATACTTAGTATTATAATTGCTTTATTTGTTCACGTGTTTTGGAGTGCAAAGCGGCATGATGAACATCTTTCGAAACCCGTTTTTTTAGCGTTATAAGCCTTTGGATTACTGAGTAACACTTGTCAATATAGTTACTGTATACCTATCAGCGATTTAACAGTACGTCCGAGGGTTTATAACAACAACAATACGGGTTCGATACCCGCGACAGACAAAGCATACAGTTCATTGTTTTAGCTTTGTGCTTAAAAACACCACAAACGAAGTAAACATATGTAAAAATAATTATCAAACTTTCGCAAACAACAAACAGCCTGCATTTTTCAATTTCCCTATTTATTTACAATCAACTGTCTTAACAACTTGAAAAATGTATGCAAAATTTTAGAGGTTATTGGATTTAGAAAATGTTTTGTGAAACTATTCAGAAGATATATTCCTTCAGCAATCTTAACTTTTCAAACTAAACTTTGTATTCTGCATTATTATTTTTAATACTATAAATAATTCACTGAAACTAGTATTAAAAAGTTGAGTTAATACAACAAGAAATAAATATATTTCTGTGGTTTCATTGGAAACTAATATTTTTAGTGCAGCCGATATTACTCATTATTTTCAAATATGGATAATGTATGTTTGTTGTTGTATGTTTGTTTTTCGTAATTATTCCTTGACTACCTATTTCGGCTAACAAATTGTTGTGAATGAATACGCTACAGTAAGTTTCCAGCTCAATTTGATCCAACAACAGTTAAACTCTGGACATCTCCAGTAATACATACACTCATTGCACAGCATTACGATAATAACTTTAGAACTGATATTTTACTGATGGCATTTTTTGTCTACTGCTGAGCATAAAGCTGCACCAGGGGTTATCTATATTCTGCCAACCGTAATTATTGAAATCCAGTTTGTAGCTTTATGGTCCTACAGACTTGTCACTGAACAATCATGGAGCTTTTACCAGTAGTTAAATATTCTTTATACCTCACCATAATTTGTTTGCCTTGTCTAAATGGAAATGTGACTGCTTTAATTTTAGCATAGCCTTCATTACTGAAACTTTGTTTTTATTCTAAAAACTAAGAAATGTGGATAAGGATATTGAACTTCATAAAAGCTTTTTTTTTCAGAGTCACAGCTGTGGCATTCCTGGGGTGTGTATTAAGAACAGTGTATTTTGTTTCGTTTTTTTTCCTGTTAGTCTGTGAGAAATATACACAGGACTACCTGATCAGAAAAGTACTTACAATTCATGAGTCCAATTTTGGAGAGTCCAAAATCTGTGAGTTTTATGTGACCCATAGCAGTAATCAGAAGACTAAAGAAATAGTGATAAAATATTAGAAAATAGTACATAGTAGGAAAAAGTTACGAGATTTTGACGACAAAATGTTTTGTTAATTTAAAATATTATTCTATACTACTCAAGTGATATTTTAAAAATAAAAACTATTGACATGTTCCTTCCCACCTCAATACATCAAGTAATACACTACATGTAGTTTTGTATATCACTTTCACAAAGTACGTAAAATAGAAGATAATGTTATCTAATCAACTGTTAGATTTTTCTTCTGTTTTTAATTCCACATGAATTACTACACTGAAGACCACGATACTGTTCAGATGACTAGTTAAGCTTTTTAATCTTATTGTGCAGTACATAAGAAAAATATACTTCTGTATTAAAAATCCACGTAACATTTTTTTATGTTATAAAACTCTTAAGACTGAAATACATATATGTTTATAAAATTGAATCTAAACATGGCGCTACTATCATTTTAAAATAAATAACATCTTTCTGAAATGTAACAATTTGAATATGATAATATTGAGCGTACTTATCAGGCTTAAGATCTCTGTGGACAATTCCATAACTATGCAAATATTCAACCGCCAATACTGTTTCTGCAAAGTAAAAGCGCGCCATGTCAAGAGGTAGAGGCCCCATGTTCTTCAGTAAGTTAGCACAATCACCTCCTTCCACATACTCCATCACCATACATAAATGTTTCTAATATGTCGAAAGAAAAATTAAAGAATCTAGATTATATTCACACGAATTTAATTATTTTATTTTAGTTCACAAAATGACCTGAAAAATGTAAAAAAATGCATATGTTCTTACAGTGATGTGTGTTGTGTCTGTTTAATGAACTTTTCGGCATATCAGAAAAATTTCTACTTATCCATTTTTTAAAACATAACGCTATTAAGAAATGTAATATTATTACGGGAAAACTACTTTAGATTCTGTTTTCTCTTAAGATTCTCTTTATATTTTTCATTAAAAATAAAAAAATTACAGGTACATAGATATACTTCAGACCAAGTTTTTTGTTGTTGTTTTTTTTATTACTAGAATGATATCTAGAAACAAATGACTACAGGTTAATAAATCACACACAAACTATATTACATAAAACCAAGCGACAATCACACCGTAGTAAATCATCAATGAGAGAAGTTGTGTCCTGGATTTTAATTCATCTCTACACTCATGATTACTTCATACGTTCATACTGTGACACATAAAACGAAATTACATTACCGTTCCTGGAGAAAACAAAATAAATTTCATGTATCAGAACCACCTTTTTAAATATTACAATAACTTTGTTAGATAAATAATAGAAATGCATTTCCTATATCAATTACAGTATTTTAATAAAGCTCACTCGTAGAGAAACTAGAAAATTAATTCCTTTCGCTATATCAGACCCAACCTCCTAAAATTACGGTTCTGTATCGATTTTCTAGAAATGAAGAAGTTTAATTACTTTGTTAAAGTAAAAACTAGTTAAAAATAAAATTTATTATTAATACTTTAATAAGTATAAAACTTGGGTTAAACATCATTTTATTCTTTTCTTTATCGAACATATTTAAAATTTCAGTTCTGACTACCCATTGGTTGATTGATTATCTTATGGTTATCCCTGTTTTTTAACTGCTGTAATAGACTTGAAGAAAAGTAGCAAGTCTGCAACACCCACTTTAGCCTAAGCTATTTAAATCAAAACACACGAATTCTTAGCACTAGTATGTTTGTGTGACAGTTTACGAAGATAACCACCTCCACGTACACAAACAATTCCACTCTACACATGCGCATACCTTTGTTTCAAACGTGCAGAACATGCCAACGACGAAAGGGTTGTCAGTGAAGCTCATGATGTCTCGCTCTGCGAAAGCTTGTTCTACCTGATTCCGTAGAACAAGATTCTGTTTGTTGATTTTCTTCATTGCAAATCTCTCTCTGGATTCTTTGTGTCGCACGAGGTACACAGCACTGGTGGGATTAAAAATACGTAAAGAATGTTTCTAATAGAACTTCGAAGCAAGGATTCATATTTAAACTGCATAAGTAAACACACCAACAACGGATGGCGATACTGATAATTTATCTCAAACATTCGGGCCTAGGTTCTGTTTTTTCATAAGCATGTGTGTTCGTGTTATGTTTACTTTGCAATCGTCAGTGGAATGTGGATATTCATTGAGTAACCAAACAAATCATTTTACTTAAAGCAGTTGATCCGATTGTTTATTTTGCAAAAGCAATGAAAAACAAAAAAGCTAAACGTACTGAGAAATTTGATTTAAAAAATTCTAAGCTAATAATTTGTTTTTGTGATTTTATGAAGAATAATTAACTCAATTAGTAAATCTTTCTGGAAGCTAAGTAACAATTATTGCCTTTAGGAAATTAAATCTGCTTATATGTTCCATTATCAACAATAAAACCTACTTATCCACTTCATTAGTACTAAATAGTGAAATCTACCCATACGCTCCATTATTAAATAGTGAAATCTACCCATACGCTCCATTATTAAATAGTGAAACATACCCATACGCGCCATTACTAATTAACTTGATAGTTTCAAAATCCTCTTCGGAAGGTGGTTTAGTTCTTTGTTTTTCTGGAATTGATGCCTGTTCAAGCACAAATAAAATAACAACAGTGCCAGAGCAAAGGAACATAAAATAAAAAACATTCTATTTAAAACATTTTATTTTACTTGTATAACTTCAACTCAAACACATCTCAGGCTAAAATATATTCTAAAAGAAAAATACTAAGTGAAAAATCTAAAAGTAAAATATTAGATATTTGTTCAATTTTTAAATTAATAGTATGCCAGTTGACAAAATGATTTGAAAATACCAATTTATCTGTAAGAATATCAATCACAACAGACATAACAATATCATTTACCTTCCAGAATCTAGCTTTAAACATTTTGTTCATAAGAACATTTACAATATATTTTTGGAAAACCAATAGCAATTAATATAATTTTCTCAATAAATCAGTAATTAGTAAATAACATTAAAATTCCAATAGCTGTTCGACCCTATTTCAATAACTGTATTACTTGAACGATAGAATGTGTTGTTAAGCCTGATTAGGTATCACATTAATGTGCCAAATCCTGTGTGCCATTTGACTGATTGAACTAAACTGTCCACGTGGTGTTCATTGCATGGTTTGATTATTTGTTTCAGCGGAAAGCTACACAATTATCCATCTGCGTTCTATTCACCATGGATAATCGAAGATTAACGTTGTAAGATCATAAACTTATCACTGACAAACTAGGACACCATTAAACAGAAATATGAAAGTATGTAAAGCGATACAGAAAGCCAATGTTTACAATAATTTCATTTTTTCTCTCAATATTTGAAGTCATTACCTCAGGTTGTTTTTCTGTGTTTTTATCAGGCGGTTCAGCATCTCCTAGATCGCCAGTTATTGTTTCAGTTGTTAAGTCTATAACGTCCAAAAATTGAGAAAAAAGGGAATTACTTCTCAAATATATACTATCTTAAAAATAGATCGTGAAATATAACAATAATATCCAGATTTACATACGTTACCTTACAACGTGAAATATAATAATGGGATTTACACAAGTTACCTTACAACGTGAAATATGAGGATTTACATACGTAACTCTACAACGTGAAATATAATAATAATAATATCAGGATTACACAAGTTACCCTACAACGTGAAATAATAATATCAGCATTTACTCAAGTCACATAATTTAGTAAAAACTGTGTTACAAAAATTTATTGAAGTCATTTTATGTATAAACATCAACAAAAAGTTTAAAAGTAATTTGCAGTTGTCCTTATAGCACGAAAAGTATTTTTTTTACCCCAGACTCAATTAAACCATAAAAAGCATGTTATAAATCTTTATTTTATGCGTTTCAGAGGACTTTCTAAAAACATATAACTGTTTTTCGTAAACTGATAAGGCAATACTGGGGAAACTTGACGAGTTAAGCCGTGCATAACAAGCATCGAAACTAGGTGCGACACATAAATATTACTGAATAGTTATACATAAGAACAACCAAACCAAGATAAACGAATCACATTAAACCTGATCAGCCACTGAGAGGATATCACATTGAACATATGACAAAAAGTTAAAAATCAAATGTTTAAATTGTCGTTCTACTGGGATCACTTCAAAACACTAAACACACATTTTTCGATACACAGTGTCCATTTGTTCAACTCCTTTTTATTACACTATCATTCTGCATCTTAGCGTAATTATAAGTATAGGATGTTAGATACATCTGTTAAACACTTGTTTTAGAGTACCACTATGTTGTAACTTCGAATTGAACGGTCTTTTATAACCACAATTGATTTTTATTCATATTTTTTCCCCAAAGAAACACAATACACCAAACTGTAAAGAATGTGTTCTAATGTGTGTTTGACTAATTGCAAAAAAAATTCAAACATTCCTACATCAGGAACATTAAGAAAACGACAACATATAACATACCAGCAAGTGGATCACGGTTTAGGCCTAGCTTGTTAATGATGTATTGTGGGATATCTGTTTTGACTCCTTGAGCCACTTTAGCCTGTCCTTCCACGGCTTCTAGCAATCTGTAGAAATCTTCTGGGTCAAATTCCTATAAGTATGGAAAGTTATTGCACATGCTCTACCCATATGTTTGGTTAAATGTAGATATCATCATTGCTAACTTTTGTTATTTTAGCTAATTTAAAAACAACTCAATATTAGTTTCAGCAAAACATTCTTTATTCAAAATACATTTTTATTCAGGTTCGTTATTCTGCATCAATAAATTTAATATTCAATGTACATACTATTAAGTAATTTGGATGTTTCTGACCAACCAAAGTCATATTCGTTTCAAATATTTCTCACTGGAATATTCACTCACAGAATAAATTTTCTCAATAGCGTATCCTTGTTTCACATACAATATGCATAATCTGAAAAATTATATTCTCTCTTAGAAAAAAAGATACCAAATGTACCTTACCAAACATTCCAGTAACCGAGCCGGCCTTGAAACTATGAGTAACAATTTCTTGATTAGATTTCTGATATGACCAGCTGCCGTTGAGGACTTCTCACGACACTACAATAGCAAACATGCCCTTCATTTAAACAAGTACCTTCCACGTGAAACAGAAGATATAAATTTAAACTTTAAAGGACATGAAATCCTTAATAACTATCAACTACACACACACAACTTGTAAATCCAGACTGACAGCTTCTTGTTGTACAATCTCCTAAGTTCGCAGTAGGTTATTATGTATTTTAAAACATTCGCTTTTTATCTTACGTCATATTTATAATTGAACTGGAATCAAAATTCGAGCTGGTCAGTAGATGACGTTTATATAACAATCACATTATTATTCTCTTCTGTATACACCTCTTATTTAGTAGGTCTTGGTTAATTGCGTTATTGTAATTCAAAGTTAATTACAGGTTTTCAGTGTTTTCCAGACCTACTGCAGTGAAATGTCTCTGCATATTATATATCCACCACCACCTTTCATTGCTTTACTAACACACACGACCTGGCATGGCCAGGTGGCTAAGGCACTCGACTCATAATTTGAGGGTCGCGAGTTCGAATCCCCCTCACACTAAACATGCTCATCCTTTCAGTCGGGGGTGCGTTATAATGTGACGGTCAATCCCACTATTCATTTGTAAAAGAGTAGCCCAAGAGTTGGCAGTGGGTGGTGGTGACTAGCTGCCTTCACTGTAGTCTTACAACACTGCTAAATTAGGGGCGGCTAGCGCAGATAGCCCTCGAGTAGCTTTGCGCGAAATTCAAAACAAACCAAACTTGCACCCACTTTCTTAAACTTCTCTTCTGATCCCACACAAAATCTCTTCTTGTTCTAAAATCATCAGTTCTCACTCTTCCAAGTTCTGTAATACTTAAACGTTTTACTTGTTCACATATAAAATATCAACGTTATAATTGTAACTTTCCATGTATACTGTTTTTTTTTTTCAATTGCTTTCACACAATTCTTTTACGGATTCTAATTCCATGCATGTCCAGTATTCCTGCATTCATTTATGGAATCGCTTTGAATGGACTTGAAGTTGAAATTTGTCAAACGACACCATGTTGGTGTTTTCCTTAATGTTTCTTCAACTTGTTAACTTCTAGTCACAGCAAACTTACGATTACAAACATGAAGTTTTTGGTGCTATATATTGAAATTTTTATTATGCAAAACACCAAGTTGCACTTCTTTTTACTACTTATTTATCGTTTTTTGACTTTTAAACATGTTCAGTTTAGCAATCTTTCGATGATGTAGGCGCCTTGCTTATCATTCGTAGAAAATTATTTAAATGGAAAAAGCACTGATTACATACGAAAACAATTCACGTATTATCATGAAGCCCAACAGTTGATACGAGTTTGTACCATATACTGTATTCCAAACAACTGTTTTTCTTGTAATTACAAATTAAGTTGTGTATATAGCAAAAAGATTCACAGTATGAGATATATATTAATGATTTTGAATAATGTTCCCTTTGTATTACAGTGAAACAAGGCGTTTTTATTGATACTTAAATTTATAACTGGTCTTTTGATAAAAACAGAAACCTTGGATCAAAAATTAACAATGGTAGTATTTAACTAAACTAAATGTCAAATATATATTTAGATATCAAACAATTGGTATGCCTTTTTAATTTAAATTGGTTTGGTTTGTTTTCAATTTCGCGCAAAGCTACACGAGGTCTGTCTGCGCTAGTCATCTCTAATTTAGCAGTGTAAAACTAGAGTGAAAGCAGCTACTCATCACCACCAACAGCCAATTCTTGGACTCCACTTTTGCCAACGAATAGTGGGATTGACCGTCATATTATAACACCCTCGCGGCTGAAAGGACGAGCATGTTTGGTGCGATGGGGATTCGAACCTGCGACACTCAGATTGCTAGTGGAGTGCATAACCACTTGGCCATGCCGGACCGGGCGCTTATCTCATATGCGCAGAATATGAATGTAGCTTACAATAACAAACACTACTATTCAAAGTATGGATAAACTTTTACTATATCAAACACTTTTAAAATCAACTTTGAAACTTTTTGTGACCGAATATTTTCCATTGAGATATGTTACTTTTCCAAAATTGAAAAACCTGTAGACAAGTGTTTTATTTAGGAAAACAAAATATCAGAACAACAAACAAAAGTAAATAAACAATATAACGAAATTACTCTAGTTATATCAGTCTTTGGTGTTTAGTTTCACATAAGCCACTGGATAATGACGTAAGCGTCTGCACTCGTCGCAGGTTATTGCTAATTGCCACATATTAAAAAACAATTAAATATACCAGCCTACTGTACTTAATATTTTATGAACATCTTAAGTAAATATTTTTCAAGAAATAACAAAACTGAGTTATTGCCTCAGAATATAGTTTCTCAAGGTTTTCTGACATTTCATAAAAGTAACGCGATGTCACTAGTTTTTCTTTTGACTTCTGTAAACAGTCTCGAGCCATTTCAATGACTTGGAAGTGAGCGAATCGCGTGACAGCATCCGAGTTAAGATTTGGATCTAATTCTTGCCCATCTTCAATAAACTTCTCCAGTCTATCTTCCATCTGATGCGTGGCCTATTTAAAATATACGTAACGAGTTAGTTCAGCACATAAATCTTCAAGACAGTCAAAAATATACAAGTTATCATGTGAAAAATGTCAGATCCTATCAAAATCTACTTCGATCTTATAAATCCTCTATCTGTCTAACTGTACTAAAACTCGTTTCATACACGACTTTGTTCTATTTATAGCTGTTATTTTACCAATTAATTTTAATCTACTAAGATATGTTATTTTATCTTGTAAGTATTCTCTTATGAAGCAAAGTATACACTTAAAGTAGTTATATTACATCTGGCTTCGGATACTTCAGAATGATGTATGGTAGATTAGTGGGAATTTTGAGTCATCTTGATTTGGCTATAATAAGTTTAATAATTATTGTTCAACTATTTGCACTCAGTATTGTGTTTAAGTTTTAGTATTTCTGAACACACAAATAACACACTCAGTAGTGATGGTAATGCTGTGGTACAATAGAAGAATATTTCTTTAAAAATATATCAATAACGACTCAGTAATAGACACACGAACCTTGGGAAATCTCTCTTTGTAAACACTGTTCATAAGGATGATATCGCTATCCATGCCAGGAGACCGCATTGGACTGCTAGCCAAAAAAAGAAGGAAAAAAACAAACAAACACACAGTGTTTAAGTGTCCCAACGCGTCTGGTAAACTCAGTTTTATTACATTTTGATTATTACTGTTAGGTTGTACAAGGCATGTTAATTATTAAAACTAGTTAGAAAGTTCCAAGTAAATTAAGGAAAAGAAATCTCAGCAAATTGCATGAAATAAATATCTTACATAGAATTAACTTTGACATTGTTATTCCTGCTAATCGAGACATTTGAAAATGTGATTAATCTAAAAAAATGTATTGTAATGATATTTTCGTCATTTACTCTTTAAAATACGAATCATGTGTAGTATATATAAGTTTGTTATTGTGTATGTAAGAGAAAATAATAATCTCCAATATTTTACAAGTATATGAATTCTATTAGCAAAAAAATCGAAACCTCTGATTTTCAAAAAAAGATAAAATTTGTACTTTCTGAAAAATTCGATCTATGCCGAATGACAATAAAATAAATGTTGTGCTATAAAATATGTTTCAATCTTATCCTGATATAACAAGTACCTGATTCCAGTTCCTTTCGTAGCCATAATGTTCTTTATTGAAGGTTGTTTCAAGAAAAGATAAACCTTCGACACTGCTTCTCTAAGATTTTCATACAAGGTTCTTAACAGATTCTTATTGGTTATCTATTTTTTCCTCATGAAATTTTAAAAAACCTACTTTTAAGACAAAGTTTAAAAACGTTCAATTAAATTTTAAAGAGAACAGTTTCCTTATTAACATATTGACTGATTTAATTATTATTTTAGAAAATAAAATTTCACCTTAAACTTCTAGATCTTGATCTCATCAGCGGTGACCTGCGACCATCTTCTTCCACACCAGGGTTACTCTCGTTGCTACTGAACCTTGATAGATGGCGCCTCTCATCTATGGTGGAATGACTAGGAAGGGGATGAAGTTTTTCTTGGGAGGAGCATTGAGATTGAAAAATGTTGGATATCTGGTACAGATATGGTCTGGAGTTAGAACCGTCCGTAAAGTTCGCTGGCTTGTCATACAGTATTAACAAAAACATACGTGCAAACATTTTAAACAGTATTAGAGAAATGGAATGCCCGGTGAGTTGTATGGATAGTGTTTTTAATAAGCAAATTCAAAGCGAATGCGTTAATATATTAATGTTAAGAACAAAGAATAAAGCATACTGAACCCTTCTTATCATTCTATACATTTTTACAATTGCGTAAGCTCTAAAGGAATACAAAATATTCTTATGGAAAGTAAAATATTTACAGTTTTGAGAACCCGTGGATTCTACATTTCCCTGTCTCCTTATCACAATATCTCTGTTTGGCCCGATACGACTATAATCATGTATCATTAAATAATTAATAAACTATCGAAACTCTTTAGATTGAATAAGTAACACAACTTTATATGTAAAATAGTAATGGCGTCAAAGTCGTTAACCAAAATCTAATTCCATTTCTTGTACCTTTAAGCAAACAAAGGTGATATTAGTTCTTATGATTCAAGGCAGATAATTAACTAATATATATAATTCAGTAGTTGATAAATGGAACTAGCACCCAAATAAGGTCTTGCACATAAGCCCTATCAGAGTTTTGTTCATCAAGCAAAGGAACCGAGGTATTTCACAAACAGTAACGCAGTGTTTGTTATAATATTGCTCTTGCGCAAATAAAGCACAAAAATAAAATGCTGGCAAAAAATGAACGTATGCAAACCTATGCTAATTTCTAGCACGAATTTCTTGTTTGTTGAATTTCACGCAAAGCTACACAAGGGCTATCTGCGCTAGCTGTCCCTAATCTAGCAGTGTTAGACAAGAGGGAAAGCAGATAGTCATCACCACCCACCGCCAATTCTTGGACTACTCTTTTACCAACGAACAGTGGGATTGACCATCACGTTATAACGTTCCCACGGCTGAAAAGGCGAGCATGTTTAGTGTGACGGGGGATTCAAACCCGCGACCCTCGGATTACGAGTCGAGTGCCTTTGTCACCTGGCCATGCAAGGCCCAAGAGAAAAAAAGATGCCAGATAAATAAATTAAAATACTTTCTAAGACTATATTTAATTTATATACAGAAATCTATTAATGTAGACTGATCTGAAATGCTTACTGAAACGTTGGAGCTCCCTGGAGTGTTGGTGCCGTATCCAGAAGATGGAAGAGAAGCAAGGGACCATCTTCTGCCTTCTCCTCTATAACACACCAAACAGTAATTATGTATTCTTATTCGTTAATACGCCAGTTATACTGCTTGAACCAGAATTAAGCTGTTTTCTGTACTGTGATAACTACAATAATGTCAACAATATTGCTTGACCCGCTACTAAACAAAAAGATATTTTCTATACTCGCGATAAGAATGGTAATAACAAAAATATCACCAGTTATTAAAACTTAACATATTAATGGTTTTATTTTTTAGTGTACAGAATACGTGCTTTCCAATCAAAATCGAATTGTTTTCCTTTTTTTAATGTTCGAGTCGGATTTCCTTACACTGCTACTTATGAAGAAACTTTAGTGTTTCGTGACTAAGAAATTTGAAAGGAATATACTCTATTAGCCATGAGAAACATAAAAATACTACAAACTAGCCACTACCTAAAAAACGGGTAAAATTTTCATGATAAAATGTTAAATGTTTATCGTGAAGGGCATAAGCTGGCGAATGATCATGTACGTTCATATCTCTATGGTATCGTATACACACAAAATGCTTATTTCTGATCTGTTAAAGATTTTTATATTTCTTCTTCCTCGACAGTATGTTATCCATTTAACAGTGTTCACAAAGTCAGGTAGGAATTTTCGAAAGACATTAGCAAACATTTGTTATTCAGACCATGTTCAATGGGATCTGTCACAAATAACCAAAGCCTTCTCTCTTGTTGACTTCAGTAATCAGGTTATTCAGCCACAGATAGACTTGAGTCTTATTAAAACATCAACTTGCACACACATTATATATTACAACAGTATTAAACACAACATCTATTCGAAGGGTAAAAAGTTTAGAACCACAAATAAACACCCACGTTGATCGTTACTGAACTTCGCCGCCTAAGCCTACGTGTGTCAGACATGAAAGCCTTTCCCATACAAGGGTTCTCTAGTTTCAGAAACTGTTCCAGGTCATGTGATTAGAATAACAGTGTGTAGGTTGGATAAAACATTACTGCACAGAAGTATCACCTTTATCATCTTTTAACGCGTTATTTGCTATAACAAAAAATGAGTTATGTAAGCTAACAAAAGATACGGATGATCAAACGTATCAATATACAATTACCTAAAACTAAATATAAGAAAATGTGTTACAGGGAGTAAAAAAAATCAGTCAACCAGTACACAGTTATAATACAGATAGCAAGCTGTTTCCCTATAGTATAAAGTTGGTCCGAATTACTGGAGTTAGGAATTAGGGACTATGACCAAAAAATTGAGTGAGAAGAGTAGAGTTTATGTGAACAATTTTTACAAGTGAAGAAACACAGATTTAAAATAGACTTTACCCCCTATACATGTCTTCCTTCAGTTTTTATTCGATTTTATTGGAATATGGATCACCCAGTATATAATCGTTTCACAATTATAAGCAACAAAAGCAAATATACATTCATCAAGAATGAACGTAAAAGCAACCTGTAGTAGTTTATGGTATGTCAAAAATGTAAGAACATAAAATATGCTGTAGAAACCATTTCAACATTATACAAAAACAGTTCTTAGTGATAAGAATAAAATGTAAGCAGAGCCTAGCCATTAAATATACTTTATATACAAAACATTATCCTATTTCACTGTACCTCACTTACTCAAAATACGTTCTGAATCTATCCTATCAGTCATCACATGGTCATCCAATGAAATTGTCCAATATATCACCCGTCGTTGTGGAAAGCTACATATTTTTAAAGTGGCCTAGTTTACTGAATAGAATATTCTTCCATCTTTTGCTAGTGCTACAGGAGTTGGTATGTCTTTTCCCATGTAAAAAAAAAATACTTGTTTTCCCCATTTTGAGTGTTTTGGACTGCAATTATTGCCCTGAAAAGCTCTAACTCAATAGCTAAGACACAAGGATGTTGCTTACGATTGCGAAAACAGTTTACATGCTGCAGATATTACGTCTTCCGCAACTACACTGGATGATGATGGTTGTATGTAGTTCGACTGCCTTAAGACAGACTTTCCGGTTACTTATACTTAAAAACTATTGTTACGTATTATAATTTATTTTAGAAGTGTCTTCAATTCATGATGTTACTGATTGCGATTTCAAATACACGGAAATTTGAATTTAAATTTAGACGTTAATTTAATATCGGTATACAATAAATTTATGTTGGCTCACAAGATTTAGAGATATAATATTCCTTCGTACCACAAATATATTTTAATATACAAATAACAATACAATTTATAATGGCAGTTGTTACAAATAATGATTTATATACAAAAGTTTTATAAACTTACAAACAATACCGAGTCTTTATCTGTTCTGCAACTGATTATTTTATCGACAGTTCACAGTAAGCGAATTAAATCTGAGTTAATATTTTTTACACGTCGTTTAATAGCTAGCTAGTTAGCTCTTTATTTTTGGCTGGCCTCATGCCGTTTACAAACTGACGTTTTTTCCGAAGTAGAAATACTAAGGTCTGAAGTTAATTCTCTGAATTTAAACGGTTTGTAAAGTTCGAAACCTATAAATATTTCTGGTTAAATATCTATTTTTTCTCGATTAATAAGCGTTTATCACATTCATAGCTAAAGATTTCTAAAGACTCTACTGTAATTTGGATAAGTGAAGAATATCAAGTGGTTCTAACTTTTCTGGAAGAATTCTAGTTCTTTTTAAGACCAGCCGCTTTCTTCCATACCATAGGAACCAGAGTAAGATAAACTAGCTTTTGTCGTTGATGCTGCCGCTTCAAACAGAATTGGTGCGTTTACCGTATTAAACCTCATACGTATTTAAACATACGTAACCACTGTTTCATATGATTATTCTTCTCATCCACTTTCAATGTATGAACGACTTCTTAAAGTCTTTTTAGAATTCAGTTACCGCGACTTAACTACAACACTGTTCTGTTAGCTTCAACACAAATCTATATAACGGTCTATTTTAGTATTGTAAAACCGTAAGACTCATTTGCTGACCCATCAGAGAATTAACGTCCTGAATCCATTACAAAATAAAATGTTTAATTGGTGCAATGTCCTCCTGATTAATGTCTTGAAAATAATATAATTTGTCTGCACAAAAACGTCATAAGAAATTAATTTAACAATTTTTTGAATAAAACTCTGGCCCACACACACACACACACACACATACATACATACGTACATACCGATTTCTTCTTTTCCTTTCAGGGCCATTGATTCGATGTCAAGAAAGTAAACCAAATACATAATTATGTGCAGTGAATTTTAAAATGAATTACTTTTTATATATATATACACACACACACACACACACACACACCTACATGATAAATGTTTAACTGATTTGTCCACATGGAACGATAAGCTTAGACAAACTTATGGATGGAGGGGTGGACATGCGGCATTCCTACGTCTACTGTAGTTATCATTCTGGTCAGGATGATGAAATCTTAATTCTCAATTTCCAGCTCCAAACTATTAAAAAATTACGTTATACAAAGAATGACCAACTTTCCAAGTTTACACGTTTCTATTATAATTTCCATAGTTACAATGAATCTTGCACAGGATCCACTATTATCAGCTGTCTGATTCTGTTTAGAAACAGATGAATTTTTAAAGTAATCCTCATAAATTAGTTTACCACATTAAAGGATTGGAGAAATGTCTCTTCTAGACAACGGCTAATTTTTTCATGGTCCTAGTAACATTCACCAAATTTAACTTTTCAACTTCTATAACTGACCAGTGAATATAAAAGTGGATTATTTGTTTCTAGAATTTCGCGTAAAAACTACTCGAGGGCTACGTATGCTGCCCGTCCCTAA
The DNA here is from genome assembly GCF_004210375.1 of Tachypleus tridentatus. Lineage (NCBI taxonomy): Eukaryota > Metazoa > Arthropoda > Merostomata > Xiphosura > Limulidae > Tachypleus > Tachypleus tridentatus. The sequence continues at coordinate 63,164,846 of NC_134828.1, read as the reverse complement.
CCTGAAAGTGACAAATAGAAGAAAGTAAGCTACTTCTCACCACCCACCGTCAACTTTTGGACTACTACTAATCAATAAATGGTGGGATTGACTGTCACAATATAAAGCTCCCACAGGTAAAAGGGCATATTCGGGTGCTGGATTCGAACCAACAACTATCAGACTGAGTCGAGAGCTATAGCTTCCTGGTCTGCTAGACCCAAAAATTTGGATTAAATTTACCTTTGCAATGAACACATCTGTATCATACATGTTCATAATTCCCCAATAACATAAATTGCGAAGGAGAAGACTACAGTTTCTAATATCGTGGGTTCTACACAGTAGATTTATTGACTGTTACGTTCATCTTCTGCTCCAATAGTTTATGTTCTGCTTTCAATAGTCTGTTCATATATCTTTCAACCTTATTAAATATCTTCTACTTTCCACCCACTAAAATGCATTACCATAATAGGTAGTTACTGTACACCAAAATTTTAATAGATTTGTAGAAAACAGACAGCTTTTGAACCTGCAAGGCAGTGATTCATTTCATAAACCCAGGAAACAAAATTTTCATCAAACCATATTTTATAGTTTATAAAATGAAATTTTCAAACTAAGACATACCTTGTGCATGCATGAGCCATGCGGCCAGGTAAAAGTTGCTAGAGTTTAGGTGTGGTCGTCCTTGAATTTCAAGTACTAATAAGGGGAAGGCAGTCGGCTAGAATCATCCACCGTCAAACATGATTTATCAGAAAAAAGACTAATTCCAATTCACATAACGAAGCGAAAGCTGAAATTTCGAAATGTGTTTAAACCTTTCGATAAGCAAACCCGGCACGCTGATCAACCAGACCGTTGATATTCCGGTAACGGTATCTGGTAATTCTTTCCACGATATTAAAGGTACTCCAAGATTATTATTTCAGCCTTTTTTTTTTAATTTTTCGAACTGTGCACTATACACTATTTATTTCGTTTTTCACACACACGTTAACGTATTCTAAGTGTTAATGACAATTAGTTTTATTTCAAGAGGTCATTTAATGTGACAATAAATTCTAAAACCTTTTATATGCCTCCTGGTAGGACAGCAGTACTCTATGGACTTACAACGCTAGCCTCCCGCTAGTACAGCGGTAAGTCTACAAATTTACAACACTAAAATCAGGGGTTCGATTCTCTCGGTCCGCTTAGCAGATATCAAAGCCACACCGTACTGTAAGAAAAAAATACATACAATGCTAAAATTCTTAGTTCGATTCTCCGTGGTGGACTCGAAAGATAATAGCCTAATGTGGACTTGTTCTATAGAAAAAAAACTATCAGTAATGCTCCGCTAAATGACTTGCGTGAGAGGAATTATTAATAAGATCCTGATAATGTCTGGAAAGGGCATTTATCTGAAAATGTAATCAGCCTCTACTTAAAACATGGGATTTTAAAAAGCTACAACCAAGTTTAATCACGTTTTGGGGGAAGTCCCTCGAGTAAAAAGATTACATATGTTTAGATTAATTAAACCTTCTAAATCTGTTTGTTTTGTCAGTTATATTTAATTTTCTTGCTCAACCTGTTTATCCTTAGGGTTCTATGAAGTTATACAATTAGATCAGAGATCCAAAATATTCAATGTTTCATTTATTAGCTGGTAGAGTTTATTTTTATTTTTACCTCCTTGCGTCACAATAGTTGAAAATCCAATTTGTACTTGAAACATTTATACAGAGCAGGCAGTATTACCTAGAAAAGTAAACATTTTCTGTAATACTGTTGTGTTAGTAAATAAAATAAACAGTCACTTTGTTAGTAACTAATGATGACTTAAATTGTGGGATTATTCCAAATTAATACTATTATGTGCTTGTTTTTCAAATATTCGTGCACAGCTACATTGGGGCTATCTGCGCTAAAGGATCCCTAATTTTGAAACGGTAGAGATAAGGCAGCCAGTTATCAGCACCCACCGTCAATTTAGAGATACTAGTTCTAATCGAATAGTGGGATTTGACATTCATTGTTATAAAGCACACGTGATACCAAAATGTCGGGGCAAGAGTTCGCGGAAAGAAACGAGAAACGTGGACACTCAAAGTCCTACATGCTAACCACTAGGCCAAGTCCTTCCGATTATGGTGTGTCTAGACCAACCTTTCCAGAAAATTTATATGAAAATGAGGCACTTCCAACAATTTCGAAGGAAGTATGTTCCTTATTTGTGCATTTTCCATACACACGTTTAATTTGTACATCGAAGCTGCAGGGAATGTTTCTCATGTGTACTGAACACAAATCTATTCCATTACATTCCTTTAAATAAATCATGCACTACGATATAAATTTTAAAATTCATACAATTTATATTTTAAATATCATAATTAAAACAATTTTAGCCACAGATAAACGGCTCAAAGAACAACTTTGAGTTTGTTTTTTTTCAAGTACAAACTTTTAGTTCAGAGCTCTCTCTCATTTCTTGACCGATTTGAGGTCTAATTACACTTTTCGATTCAGAAACTCAAACCTTTCTATTAGTGTATTCGACTATGCCCAAGTTCACACAGGTTAATGTACTCTAATCTCACCTAAAACAATTTCAGTTTGAGAGTAGGCTAGTAGAGATACTGAGGACTAATAGAACTGAACCTAATATACACTCTCCCCACGTTTGGTATTGCTGGGATATAAAAATATAGCTATTAAAAAAGGGAAGAGGAAGTCTTCAATTAATTTTACTGTAATACTGCCTGAAAGAATTTCAGGTGCCACGGCTATTGAGGATTCCTCTCTTGTTCACATTACTTTGATTTACGAGAAATGCAAGTCGAAAATATTGACGTAACAAGAGAAATGAATTATTTGTTATTAATTATAATGCATCGTTATCCTCTATTGTAATTATAAGGCTGTACAAAATTTCAAATGACTTTCCTGTCTTTTTACTTGAATTATTTCTATTCTAGCGTATGTAAGTAGGTAGAAGAGATTAAAGACTAATGTGAGCAAAGGCAAAATGATAGCAGAACGAAAATTTTGTTTTACGTGAAGCACGTGAGCCACTTTCATTTACTCCTATCTCACTCCTATATTCTTTTATCACACGATATGTAACATAAGAATTCGGAGAATAATACAGTTTTGACGTTTCGCAACGTAGATCGAACTTTCATGTCCTGCTAGTAAGTAAAGCGTTTATGGGTTCACAAAAATAATTTTCTGATTGAAGGAAAGTAGTGGTGTTAAATTTCATATCCCTCCCTTTAACTCACTGTATATCCTTTATTAACGAATTAACACCTCACAGCGCTCAGCTTCAACAAAAAAAAGTAAAAGAGAAAGGCTGGGGAAGTCATTTTGATATACTGTAGTCTGGTCCACGATCCCCCATCGAGTATCGACCTCAAGGTTTATGGAGACTCGACTGGGCGCCTTTTTAAATAAGGGAGGAGAAAGCAGAATTCCAGGGGGTTTTATAGTGTTTGAATCTCTCAGCATGGGGTTAAGTCATGCTACACTTCCACGCACCTGCTACACAATCAATAAACCACATACGTTAACCACCCAATCACAGAAGAATGAAGCTCAAAATAAAACAGTTACCTTTTGTTCCTCTACAAGGAATGGTAAATATAAAAACACTGCATTTAGTTTGGCTTTTCTTCCTTTGTTTCTACAACAATTTATACAATCGTATGTATCACTGATTTAGAGGGAACATTATTTTTTAGCGGTAATGCCCTACATCTATAAAAGTAGGTATAATTTATAGCTCGTTAACCTAAAACAAGTTTTCTCCAATGGTTAGAAATTTTATTGGGATAAGTTTATTGAAAGTCATGTAATTACATACATCTCAGAAGTACGTTAGAACTTCAAATAAATCCCTAAGAACCGAATTTAAAAAGTTTATGTGTCGATATTTTTGCAAACAGAGATTTTTTACACCTAATTTTACACCATATAAAATGAACATGATCGGTGACAAGGATTCGAACTTGCGATCCTCCGATTGCGAGTTCAGCGCCCTTAACGGATTATCATCGTATCACGTAAATCTAGCATGATCTCATTCGCAAACGCATCGTGAACAGTCTATAATTATATTATTAAAATGCCATTCAAGTTACACACACACACACACATATACCTCATGAAAATAGATATCAACGAATTATGATTGCATTACGCATCTCTGACACGATCCAATTCACATATATATCATTAAAACAGTCCTCTGCAAATTATCACTGTATAATGTAACTAACATTATTCCATTCATAAATACGCTACAAAAAAAAGATCAGTACAAAAACTCTCAAAGCTTTTGCGAAGAGAATTAAATATTTGTTCAATCGACCACTGAACAGAAGAATCTCACCAGTTATTGCGTAAAATAATACGGATAAAAGTTTCAATGTGTGTTGAACGTATCCCTCACTATTTCAGTAATGTTTGTTTTGTAATTTCGCGCAAAGCTACACAAGGGCTATCTGCGCTAGCCATCTCTAATTTAGCAGTGTAAGACTAGAGGGAAGGCACCTAGTCATCACCACCCACTGTCAACTTTTGGGCTACTCTTTTACCAACTAATAATGGGATTGACCGTAACATTATAACGCCCCACGACTGAAAGGGCGAGCATCTTTGGTGCGAGAGGGATGCGAACCCGCGACCCTCAGATTACAAGTCGAACGCCTTAACCGCCTGGCCATGCTGGACCATTCAGTAATGTTTTAAATTGATATTAGAAAAGGTAAATGAAGGATACCCGTACAAAAGTATTATACGCTGACGTGACAATATGGTTTCTGTAAACAAAAACATTCTACAGAAATGTCATTAACGGGTCTCTCTTGTTTTCTCTCTCGTTTCATTAAATCTGTAATTTCCAAAATATTAAGGAATATAAAAATATTTTAAAATGTTTTAAAAAGAATATCATTTTGGGTACAATTAATTTAGGCAACTAACACAAGAGGATTAGCGTTCAAAGGTCAATATCAAAGGTTAAATAAGTCAATCAAAATTTAACTACGTTCCGCTCGACTCCCAGTTGAACATTTAAACACTTTGATAAATACTAAGTTTGACTCGCTGTAGGTAGCACGAGTTTTAGGGATACCAAACTAAATTATTCGCTTATATTAGTGTTTCTATTTGTCACTGAGCTGAGAAAAACAATATACGTTTTTATACAACACAAATCAGAAACCACAAGCATGAATTGTTTTACTTCACTATGTAAGATTACTGCATTTCGGAATAGTAGCATATAAAGATCACAATCGTACATTATCCATTATTTCAGAATCGAGATCTCCAGTTACTCTATTCCACTGATCCTATCTCTTTTCTTAAATTTACAGGAGCTTCAGATATTATTTATCATAATAAAGAAAACTATAAGTCGAATTTTGACTAATCATGGAATGTATATTATTGTCAATCTGTTGCAAAAAATGTCTATATTTATTACATACAATAAAGTAACCTGTAAATTATACTCTTAGTCTATGACAGAATGAAAGTACCTTTCGTGATTACTAAAAAGATTAACCCCTTCTTGTCAATAAAAGCACGTTCGTATAATTGATTGACAAACTGTTTAATTCAGTTGACGCTGATGGAATGCAAGAAACTGGCAGATAAAACCTAATCTCAAACCACGTGGTTGATTTACAGTGTGCAGGCAACCATATCATTATATACAGTACAGAAGCATGAATTAAATCTGAGATGACGTAGATTACATACCTCCTGGTGGTAGCAAACAGAAACTGTTGGCATGGAGACAGGTTTCGTGGGCTTTCTACTGGGCTATCTATAAACAAAGACGGAAAAAGAATATAATTTCATATCTTTATACACCAATAGGTATTGTTCAGAATATATCGTCATTAAACTAGTTTTACCCATCATCCTTAATGAGGGTTCCTGTCAATAATAAATTAGATAGAAGTATAAAATCATATACGTCTTCAATCATCCAATTTTTGTACATAAAAATATGTTTATGTATATATGCAAAGATGTCGCGAATTTAATAAACTTTTTAGTGAAACTTTCTGAAAGTAAGAAAACACGTTATTCTTATCTCTTTCACTGTTAATGTATACGTGTCCCCCTCAAGGTCACTACTGCCCTGGGCATGTATCTAAAGTGTCTCCTTTTTGCTGGCCGCCAAAAAATGTAACGTTAACTACTCGTGAATTTGAAATTTTGTACCACTATGAAATAAGAGTCCTTCTCTTCAAACTTTCTCAAATTTACCAGTTTCAGATAGTTAATGAAATATTAAGATACGTGTCTCTTGAGCAGTGGCGGCCTTGATTTTGTATGAACACGGCAGCAAAAGAATCAGGTCTGTAAGGCTGGAATGATAGAGTTGTTGTGCGAACTGAAATAAATACAAAATGTGTTCGATCTACTACAAAATTAAACAGCTTGTTTATAAAAATTCAACCAACATTTCGATTTCATTGAGGTTAAAGAGAGACTAAAAGTATGTTGCGTTTCGACTGATCTTCCATGGAAAAGAATAAAATTCACTAAATAAAACACCACAAGATAAACACGTTTCACTAAAGTCAGTTCTTACACCCTTGTGCAAATTAATTGAAACAAGACGAAAAATTACGATTTTTTCAATTTTTTGCATTTTATTTCTGAGAATCCAAAAATTACTCACAAATTAATACACGATATGACCGGCTTTATTTTTTAGGAGATCATTAATCCTTTTTGCCATCGAGTCCACGAGTTGACTGCAATCTTTAATCATTTTTGTTCGCGATACAACACCTCAATTATGGCCTCAATTAGCTTATCTTTCGTAGTATTTCTTTACAAATCGCCCAAAGATTTTCAATAGGATTTACGTCCGAGGAGTTTCCAGGCCAGTCCAGCACCTTTATTCGCATTGTAGTCATAAAATTCTTCACAAGTTTTGATGTGTGGCACGGAACCAGATCTTGCTGAAAAATGCCAGATCCATCTGGAAATCTTTTTCAATTCTGGAACGACTCTTCTCTGCAAAACTTCGATGTACTGTGGTCCTCGCATCATACCTTCTACGATATGTAAGCCTCCGACGCCATAGTAGCTAAAAAAGCCCCAAAACATCTACTTCAAGGGATGTTTTATGAACTGATTGATGCGAGATTCTCGAATTTTCTCACCTGGAGATCTGCGAACATGCAGACGTCTTTGACTCTGTACAAAGAAATGAGTCTCGGCACTGAATAACACCTTCTTCCATTGTTCTTGCGTCCAGTTCTTGTATTTCAGACCCTATCGATACCGTTTTTTCTTCATTGAGTTGGTAAAAAGTTGTTTTTTGACTGGTATCCTTGCCCTTTTAACACAATTTCGAATGACGTAATGTTCCTCAAAATTTAGTCATATATCCCAAAAATCTATCGACCGTACTGCAAAACACAGCTAATGACGCCGTCTGTGTGAAAAAAATGACTATTAAAGGAAATCAGCGGGTCCAGCGAGCCTACAACAGCCGCCATGCTGAAAATATTGTAAAATGACCATTTGTTTCAATTAATTTGCACAATGGTGTACTTAACAAAATAAAGTTTCCGTGGAAAATTGCAAATAACCTTAGTTGTAAAAATGTGGGTCTGCTTTAATTTTAATATTTAAAGTAAGGCCGTGTAAGAGGAAGGTCATTCATAAATGAATAAAAACAAATCGTTATAAATATAATATAGCACATCTTCCCCATTGATTTTATGATTTTATAAAATATGGTAATATTAGAGTAGTTACACACATGTAATACACTAAATTCTTACACTGTTTTTAAATATTTGTATGAACATTTTTTATTAAAGTGAATGAAGTAACAAAAACGGTTGAGTGAATAAAACAACAACAACAAATCTTTATTCTTATCTGTTAATTAATTACACTAGAACGAGTACTTAAATAGCTTTACTATAATTGTTTCAACTATGTCGTTGTTCAGTCGTAAAATTAAATAACAGTTTAATTATTACAAAAATTCAATCCTGGAAATATACTGCTCTCTGTTCCCGGAGTAAGGGCACTTTTTAAGCATGACACTTCTCTTGTTGTTCAATGTAATTAAAAAGAATTAATCGTTATCGTGTTGAGTAAAAAGTGTTTATTCCACGAGTGATTTATTATCTCTAAAAAGAAAAAACTAGTTGTCCTTGAAATGTTCTATATGATAAAGTGGTCTTTATCCAGTTCTCAAGTGTTTAAACTCAACCATTCTTCTCTTAGTTCTTTACGAAGAGACGTAGTTTTTAATACTTCCGTGATGGCAACCTTCAGAAGATTCATCTAACAGCTTCAATTTTTAGGTTCAGTTACCAACCAAAAACGTAGTGCTTCTGAGCTCATCCATCAACAAGGGACTGTATACCTTGACTGTAACATTAAAAGCTACCTAAGTACGTGAAGACACTAGATAGCCTAACCCCGTTTTCACCACCGGTCTTAAAGTCAACTTCGTGCTAATTGGGTTAAAGAAGACTTCAATTGTTGTTGTTGTTGCGTAATAAAACTGGTTGTTCGATTATGTCGAAGACGTTTGAACAAATACTTAAAAATATGTTTCATCTAACAAGCATAAATGTTTAAATATAAGATCAAATTAGATTTCCCTTATAAACTTCAACTACATTTTTTGCAGCTGTATTTGCCAAATTAAAAAGGAATTATGGAGAAATATAATGAGTAGAAGAATGTTTATAGCGTTAAATTAAAACACAGTAAGACACTTGAACAGAGATCATATCAATACATCTGACGTAAATATATATAAGGAGCCAAGGCTACAGAGCAGTTCTAAACAACAACACACATCACACCCCTCAATTCTCATGTGGAGCTACTAGTCATTAAACACATCATTCCCACGAGAAGCAACTAGAAACTAGCACATATCATACCTACCCTTCATTCCCATGAGAGGCTACTAGAAACTAACACCCGTCATCCTCGCATTCGTGTGGTGAACTACTAGAGACTAACACCCGTCATCCTCGCATTCGTGTGGTGAACTACTAGAGACTAACACCCGTCATCCTCGCATTCGTGTGGTGAACTACTAGAGACTAACACCCGTCATCCTCGCATTCGTGTGGTGAACTACTAGAGACTAACACCCGTCATCCTCGCATTCGTGTGGTGAACTACTAGCGACTAACACCAGTCATCCTCGCATTCGTGTGGTGAACTACTAGAGACTAACACCCGTCATCCTCGCATTCGTGTGGTGAACTACTAGAGACTAACACCCATCATCCTCGCATTCGTGTGGTGAACTACTGAAAACTAACACCCATCATCCTATTGTCGATAGTGAGCTACTAGAAGCATACGTCTAACATCTTCTGATTCGTGTGACGAACTATAACTCTTGCCAACAGCACATGGTATTTGAATAAAAATAAGTAAATTGATAATATTTGTAAATCGTAATTTGTTTTGGCTATTTGACATCATGAGACGTAGAAATGCGTTTACCTTAAGTGTACTGTCATGGTAAAAACAATATCACTAAAGTGTAATATTTAACAAAACAACAATTCTGGCTAAAACCTAAACTACATTAGTTATTAGTCGATAGACAATTGCCCCTCCCCTTCTTTCATTCAACACCCATATCATTTCTTAAAGTTTACATTGGCCAGCGGAACACAAATAAAGTGGGCAGACGAATTTTAACTCTATGCGCTGATATCTTTGTTGTGTAGAATCTCTGTATTAAAATAATTTTAAACTGAAGAAACGTTGCTAACACTTTCAAACTCACACTTAGATGTGTAGTTTTCATTTTAAGTAGTCACTGAATTCCCACTTAGCTCAATTAGTCGTTTAAAGTAGTCACCGAATTCACACTTAGCTCAATTAGTCGTTTAAAGTAGTCATCGAATTCACACTTAGCGCTTTGTTGATAGTTTTAAGAGGGCACTGAATTTGTACTTAGCTCCTTTTAAAGAGGCACAGACAACAACTTACGTTTTCCTTCATTAAGTATTACTTTCCGATATTTTTTGTACTTGAGTTTTGTCATCGTTACAATATTACAAAAAACTCAGAGAACCGAAAACAAGTGTTTCTTCGTCGTTAAATACATCCAGCGGCACGGATATCCCATTACGTCGCTTTGTACTTAATTCACCATAACAAAATCGTTGTTAGATATTTACGATTCTTTAAGAACGTTCTACGTCAATGCTGTTTTGTAAACCAATATCGTACAAACACATTTGGCTACAGTGTAAAACTTCATAGTTGAAATGGCTATCAATTGTCACATTAATCTGTTTCCCAATCAAACAAGATATATCTTCTTTTCACAAGAAACATCACTGCTGAGATAAACAGTACGTTCAATAACTGATCGAACATTTTGGAATAAACACATCCTATCTACGACATCGAATAAAAGAAAACAAAGATGACAGCTAATCAAAAAAAAAAAAAATTTGCATATGTTAGTGGTATACATTATTGTCGAACTTAACCTCGGTAACTCCTCTGTCTACCTTTAAACGAAACTGCTTTAACCATATTGCCCGAAAATTTCACTTAACCTTAACAGCAAACTTACTATTGTTATTTATTCGATGGCCCCCACCTTAGCTATTCACTATAAGGTTTGAGGACTTTAACGCTAAAAATCGAATTTCGATACCCACGGTGAGCAGAACACGCACACACACCATTGTGTAGCTTTATGATCGATAACAAACAAATTATTCCACAAAACGGTAACAAAGACATCTTTTCTGCTAACCATTTATACTTTTATGTATGAAAGCTGTCATCCTACCTGCGTTATCAAAATAAATGGTATTTGAACTACAGAGCCCAACCCATGAAGATAAGTAGATCTCATCTAAAACAAAAAAATAATTTCCAGTCCCTGTGTCTCTGCAATCCACTTATACACTGTAAAAACACAAATCATTATTTATCTGAAGACACTTTAAAAATATTAACAGCTTACTATTTGCCAATGAGTTATTGATCAATTAGTTTTTACCCTTCATATAAGCACCACCATTTCTAGGTAAAACAACAAGCTCATACGAGTTAAAGTTCTTTCAGTTGTAGTATTATCTTATGTGTATATATAATTTATATCTAAATGAAGTTACATGAATAAACAAAATGAGGAAGGACTGCGTTAAAAACGGCAAATCTCAGCCTCTGATTAATTATAACCATAAAATATTCAAGCCATAAACCAAAACATATTAACAAAAAATTAATTTTTTTTTTAATCACTGCACATTTTATTTAAAAAAAGGGGATCCCATGGTACAAGCTACAACGTTGCAAAGCCAGGATCAAAAAACGTAAAACTGATCAATTCTTGTATATCTAGAGCCGTTAGTTGATGTACAGTGCGAGCTGCGAAATGACCTCCAACTACCTAAACGTACTAAGTAATATAATATTATGAACTCGGTGGTCCTTTTAATATATTCGCTATATTATTATAATCGAGATAACTTCTATACATACATACATACATATATATATATATATACACAAAAAAAGATATATAAAAATAAGTTGTTTAAATGTGCATTATGTGTAAAATACTCAGAATGAACAACAATTCTGAAATGCTTCTGGTGTTATATGATGGGTAATAACATCTCCGTAGCTTATGTGATACTTCCCACTCAACCACCTAAATTACGATTAGGCAACCAAATGCTCTAAAAATAAGTAAGTAAAATGTATAAAAACGTTGAAAACAAAACTAGTTACATAAAATTAATAAGGCAGGAATCTAAAATTCGTTTCAAATGTAAATCATGCACTTTAAATAAAATTATATTTAAAAGCCTGATTTTTGTTTTCCTTGTTTTGAATATCGTTCAAAGTCGTCCCTAATTTAGCACTAAAAATCTACACAGAAGGCATCACTATGCATCGTCGACTTGCGGATCACTCATTTATCAACAGATAGCAGGATTTACTATCACGTTACAAAGTCCCGACTGCTGGAATGGCGAGCATGTTTTGTGGGACGGGGATTCTTACCCGCAACCCTCAAATTGCGGGCCAAACGCCCTAACCACCTGGTCATGCCGTGTCCTTAAGCCTTTATAAACATAGTTTCACTGAATGACCTTTTTACCAAGTGCGCGCAGAATAAAAACACAAAAAACATGATAATAATAATAATAAAAAGAATTCTGTCGATACAATCGTGAAGGTGATAAGAACGTTTACAAGTGAAATTTAGTGCTTGTGATTCGTTCTTAACCTTATGACTGGTATGACTTTTTTTTTAACATACCGAAATATTAGAATACAAATACGTTTTTTTTAAATTATAAGTACGAAGTATTTTAATTCCAGCTGTCATTGACTCTTCAACGTAACATAATAGAGTTTGCACAGCTAGCACTAAGATGTTTATTTACATTGAGTAATACTACAAGTTATATCGCAGTTACTCTGCCCATAACAAAGTAAATGACTTATAGTCTTCAACTTTCAATAAGCTATTAATATATGCGTTTTATTTGTAGTTATTTTAACTCTTTGAAACCAAAGTCTTACACTTACTTATGTTCGTATATGCACCACGGGAACGAAAAGCGACTATTTCAGGTAAAATATTTGGCTACTTTGTATTTGTTAGCCGCGGGTGAAAAAAATATTGCCTGTTACGCTCTTTAGATAAACCCGATTTAATAATAATAAAAAAATATATCAAAATTCATTTAGCCTGATAATTCTTCATCATTATTTTTTAATATGCATTTTGTTTTCTTTCGTAAATTTCGCACAGAGCTAAACAAGGACTATTTGGGCATAACGGAAACTAATGCCAGACTGATAGATTGAGGGAGGCAATAACTACAGTCCCAAAGCGCGTTTTTGTGGTGAAAAACCCGACCCAGAAATCCTTGGATGTATATCCTAGAATGCTAAGCCTGACCTAATTTGTCCTGGATGATCACTATTATACTCTAAATGTGCATGAAAAGCAATCATTTTATAAGAAAAAAACTTTCGTTTCCAAAATACGTTTTCCAGATATATCCGATAATACAACTAAAACGATAATTTTAGTTTCAGTCTTTTCAGAAATAAAACAAACCTTCGATACTAGCTCTCCTAAAATATAGACAAGCTTTTTCTTAATTAAACGTGTTATCTCGAAGTATGGAAGAATCACAGATATACCCCAGCATAGCATGATATCTTACATCACAACCCACTATTTGGTTTGCCATAGTTGGGGCTTTGTTTCTTCAAAACTCGCCTTTAATAATACTCTAGAGTTGGTACCATTTTAGTTTTTATAATTCTCTCTTTTTAGTAGTTTTTCAAATCCAATTTCAACGATATTCTTATATTTTATCTGTAAGACAAATATTTTGACACATTTTTTAAAATATTTTCAGACGTTTCTTGGAATTTAAATTGTAATTTTTTTTTCCTTTGATAATGGTTTATTTGCAAGTTCTGGTCAGATATTGAACAATTACAGTAGTTGGAATGATATAAATAAGCTATGAAATAACCAACACCACCAAATAAAAACTAGAATTATTACAACCAACGCAACCTGAATGTAGTTTGATTAATTACAATAATTTTCTTATTGGTTTATGATGCTATTTTTTTCAGTACTTGCAGTCGACACTAGTGTCTCTACATTTGTGTACCTATTGGTTGTTCGTGTAATACGACAGATTTCGATTAAGATATCACAGTATATATATAGACACACACGTTCTGTCCTGTATTTCTTCTACCTTTGATCTATATTTTCAATATTACATATAATATTTCGTCTTGTCTTTACTGGAAAGCATCGGTAATTGAAACCAAGCATGCAAACCAAATACCGATGTAATTTTATTTAAGACATAATATTTATTACCTCTCTGCTAAGTTAACATATTCAACTGTCAACAAAAAAATCTCTCTCTGATACGCTGTTAGTTTTTAAAGACTGGAATCATACCACTCTGTCTTGCAGTGTTCCAGAGGGTGTGCACTGCTATTACAAAATGTCACAGCATATATTTCCCTCCCATTTGGTGGGGTTTTATTAAAGGTTACCGACGATAAATCTTTTTTTTTTCCACTACTGAGATCTTAATTTAAAAGTCTGCACCGAATCTTTTATCAAAACCTATTTTTTCTTGACAAACATAGGATTTAAGTAACTTGTTTGTTCAGAAAAGGGGAGGGGGAATAAAAGGCTGAAATAAATCAGCAAGATAATAACGAGGTATAAATACAACCTGAAAATATTTTTCCTTCCTACGACTCGCAGGAAAGTACTTCATTTTCACATGATAAATAACAGATGACCAAAAAATGTATGGGCGTTTTGTTGGTTGTATTTCCTTATGCAAAGATAAATCAGAAATTGAAAAGATCAATGAACAATTAATAATTCCTTTTTGGATACATTTTTACTTGTCTCTAATTAGCAAAATTCCTTAAGGGCTAGTCGCTTAAAAACTTAAAAGTTTATCTTTTTTATACATGCCTTTATGAACCTACAGATAAAGTAAATTAAAAAAGCGTTGATTTACATTTTACGTGCTACATAGACATGATTTATCCAATCTCAAAAACATTTTAGTCTGTTGAAATAAATTTCGGTTAGCTGCACTAATACATTAATAACGAACACTAACTCTTCAACTTTTTTATTCGTAGCATTTTATCACTAGAAATTGCAAAGTCATCGAAACCCACAACACGTTTGACATTACTTGCAAGTAGAATATATTCTGTTAATACATTTACAAAGGTTGTTGTTGCTGGTAGCTGTTTTTTTTCTTTCTTTTTAGTGCAAAGCTACACAATGGGCTCTATGCGCTCTGCCCACTGTGGGAACTGGATCCCCAGGTTTTACTTGTAACCACTGATACACTGAGGAACCCATTTACAATGCAAAAAAAAAAAATCTTTAAACAATGTTTAACTAATAGACAATGCAAGCGAACGTAAAATCAAAGGGATATATCAAATTCATCAGAAGATCCTACAAAAGGCATCTAAATATTTACAGCTTTCCATGTTCAACATTATTGAATTTGGCTGTGAATTACATGCAATAATGGATTTTACGCCATAGAAAAGTTATTCCGTCATTTCAAGCAAAATACGCTTGTCTCACTCAGAACGTCGATGTACTTATATGTAAGATAAAAATTAGAAAATTATGCCATGACCATAAAAAAAATTCAAAAATAAACATCATGGCGGCCTCGTATACTGTAGAAAAGTTTGTTGTATCGTTTACGTTATGGATAAAATACTTACAGTGAGAAATAGGCGAGTGACAACGAGGTAATGTTGGTGACGTGCTACTTATAATTGGTTTTCTTGTCGTACAGCGGCTGAAAAAATACAAACTTGATTTATAACAAACAGAAACCAAGCTACAAAACAATCTAATTAAACACAACCTCCAGGTAACATTCCTCAGAGAATAGAAATTCATTAGTGCCTAATTGGATTGAAAGTATCGTGCCTTGTGCCGATTATTCACTACTGTTTAAGTGTTATAGTTTCACTCTAACGCTGCTCACACTCGCATAACAATTTGATACAAAACACAACATAGAAAAACATTTGTGATATAATTAATTTTATCGGCTTCCTTTGATTAAATAACCCTGTGTTCTAAAAGAAAAATGAAAATATGGATAAGAAACCTTTCAAAATGCATTTTAGCAGAGTTTACAAATGGAGTTTACACTTTAAATTTGCAAAGTATCAACATCTCATGTCAAATACAATTAAACCTACAGAAAGGTAATAAATGTGATAAAATGTATTTTAGACATAGCACAGATATAGATAAAAAAAATGACATTAGGTTCACGTCTGAATACTGTTAGAACACAAATGTTCAAGCAACATTCACTTACCTTCCTCTTCTGGGCATATTAAGCTCTTTCTGTAATGATAAAAATAAACTCGCTTAGACCATAATAAGTCAGTCAGTACACATAAAACTTACATAGCACATATAGTATCGCGAAATAACCATACATAAGCCGTCACTGTTGAATATACACATACTGTCGTAAAATAACCACAAACAAATCGCCATTGTTAAACTTGCACAGTGCATACTGTATCGTGAAATAGCCATAAATAAACCGTCACTGTTAAACGAACACAGCACATATATTGTATCATTAAATAACTCTAAATATGATTGTCACTGTTAAATACAAGCAATTATCTGTGGTGTTAAACTGTTTTTTGTTCATCGCATTTCAGTAGTAAAAGGACGTACTTCAACCAGTTTATATTTCAGTTTCTTCACTAATACAGTATATAAAGTCTTTTTGTAAATACCCTACTCGGAGACAACACAAAATACTTTGTATGAACTTGTCTTTTGATTTGCTTTTCACATATCATTTCAAGAGTCATTCGTTAAGCCTAAGAAAGCCGAGCAGAAGAAAATTTTTATACACACGACAGTAACAGAAACATAATGAGGGTTAAAAGTAATACTGTTGACATTTGATTGGTCGTTAAAATGATTAGTTAAGCCCCACCCCTTTTTTTCTTTTTAGTAGAATATAATCGCAAAATATTGTTGCTTACTTTCATTGGCATTTGGCTCAAGTGGCTTTATCCTGATAAAATATACCTATACGTACATTTTAAGTTTTTGACGTTGGTAAGTTATCTAATATATTGTATTTCTTTCATTAAGTTTTGTGTTTAACTGACTGGTTTCTCTTGATACTCTGGGCCGTATTGAGTGTACGATTGGGACTAATTTATCAGTCTTACTACGTTCATAAGCTATTTTAGCCTTAGTTTAACAGTGCTTCCGTTCTCAGTTTAGGTCGGTCTGTTTGTTTGGAATTAAATACAAAGCTACACAACGGATTATCTGTGTTCTGCTCACCATGGGTATCGAAACCCGGTTTCTAGCGGTGTTAGTCCGCAGACTTACCCCTGTGCCGCTAGGGGGATAAGTTTAGGTCTGATAACTTGCTTAAACCAACAAGGGAAGAAACTGAAAGGATTTTTAGTGAAGTGCAAAATGGTTTTGTACGACTAAATGACATATACAATGACAAACTTCAAAATCAATCCGGGAATTACATAAGTATTTTTTTTTTTTCTGATTGACATCTGTGTAAATATTGTAATACAGCCATGAAGAAAATAATAATTTATTTTGCCCATTAAACTACACAATTTTAACATTGTATGACAGTAACGGTGTGAACGAAATATTTTTTCGCCTATTAAATGCCATCCAGTTGATATTGTAACAAAAGTGTTTTCCTATTAAACGACGTTATGCTAGCATTGTAAAATAAACGCGTGAACGAATATTGCTTTTGTCCTACTAAGCGCCATCTGTTAACATTGTAAGCGGATGAGTTGGTTCTCTGGTATATCTCCGGATTTTGAAGCTGGCAGCTTGGGTTCGAATACGTACGATACAACCAACAGTCCATGCATTTTTAGCTATGGGTACATTATAGGAAAGACAGTCAATGACTTAGCGTAAATGCTAAAGTGCTGATAAGTGGTTGCCTTCCTTCTGGCCAGTAGTTCTAAATTACAGTAGGTGGCAGATGGCCTTAATAGCTTTCCATAAAACAGAAATTGTAATGTTGTAATAAAGCTGTGAAGTAGATGATTTTTTGAACCTACTAAGTACGTTCACTGCTTCCAACAAGCTACATGGACGTGTGCTGACATCAATAGTTAACACAGTTTAAATAATATGCTTAATTTCATAAACATATTTCTGTAGTAACATTAAATATACAACTCTTGAGATATTTTTCAATGCAAATACTTATATGATTATAAAGAATTTTTAGGCTTCGTTCAGGTACCTATCTCGGGTGAGATGTTACGTTCCGACAGGTACAATACTGCGCAGTAATACCACCATTTCGAGAATTATCGCCCAGCAACCAAAAATCAGTGCGACGTGTAACGTACTTTTACTAGTTATTTTGGAACAATACAAATGTGAAACATGTTTTGTAACATTAATGTAGCTGAAAGTCGTTAAATAATAAACAAATTGAAAATGTACCACAGTTTTATCTGATATTTTCCCCCATGGAACGAGTTTGATAATACTCTTAGATTATTGTGTTACTACTATTCCAGTAAAACAAAAGTAAAACAACTGTTTCTATATTTTCTCTACAGGTTTCTGAATCTTTCTATGTTGTGAACAGTCATTTTTCGACTTCACATTTTTTTTTCGTTTATAATTTAAATACGATCAGTCACAGTTCAAATGTTTACACATCTTATAATGTAATCGATATTATATTTGATACATAGTTCGATGCTTTGTTGGGTGACCTGACGAGAACTGTTTATAAAGTTAATAATAATAAATGTTTAATTTATAGATATTTTATGCTACGAAGTTTAATCACCTGCATTCTGGTTATTGATTTTCGATCTATCACTTGATATGACAGATACGATGAAAGTATTTCAATTTTCATCAATCAACAATATAATACAAAAACAATTTTTTTTCGTCATAAACCAATTATAAACTTTATAGTACCATCCGCTGGTGACTTATAGAGCTGCTGACCTAACCAAAGTTACAAAGTAACTGTTTAATTAAACTTCATGTTACCAGGTTGCGAAATCATTAGAGGTAATATTCTACAAGTCACTCATTTCTTGTCCATGGCGCGCGATTCAGCAGTTTTGACGGGTGGTACTCAACTCGTAAGAAATTATTTGAAGACAATTGTTTAGCCAAGTGCAAGTTACAAAACACAGCATGTTAGGTAAATCAGCACGTATGTTTGTTTACACGTGTCAAATTAAATTCCTAGTTATCTAAGTAATTAGTTGAAACCAACGTGTTTGCTCATCAACATGCACTTTCCTATTCCTGTTCTGTGACACAATATAACTTCACAATTATTGAGATAATCCACACTTTTTGGGGTTTAGAATAGATAAATGTTTTCTTAATTGCAAATGTCGTCGAGTGTTATAATTTTAGCCACTGATTCACAGGACTTCATAAAGCCTGTACTTAGTACTGGATCATAAATACAGTCAGAACATACCATCCACAAATATGACAAGCATTTGAAACGGTTTTTCACCTTCAGGAAATAGTATAAAATTAATAACATTTTCGCATGAGAAAATTCAGAAATAGTGCCCATCCTTTCCTTGATGAATCACGACAGAAGAGCTGTACTGTTACTCAAGCAGACAGAATCAGACATTATGGAGTTGATACAAATATCCATATGATGAGTAATGGTCAGTATGTTGTTAAAAAGTCTAGAATATCCAAAACCGTTTTGATCGTTTAACTGTATTGATCTTCAATTGACATTCGGAGTCAATAGTTAGGTTGTACAATCGAAAATCAACTGTTATGTTCAGACTCAAAGTTAGAAAATATGCATAAATATTCTATAGAATAACGTACATCTTGTGTAAAACTACATTTAGTGTTGTACTCTAAACGATATTTCTATGATCCGTTACATTATTCTTTTCACATATAGTTAAGACCAGGCAAATAGCCCGGCATGGCCAGATTAAGGCACTCGACTCGCAATCCAAGGGTCGCAGATTCGAATCCTCGTCGCACCAAACATGTTTGCTATTCCAGTCGTGGGGGCGTTATAATGTGACGGTCAATTCCTCCATTCGTTGGTAAAAGAGTAGCCCAAGAGTTGGCGGTGGGTGGTGATAACTAGCTGCCTTTCCTCTAGTCTTACACTGCTAAATTTGGGACGGCTAGCGCAGATAGCCTTCGAATAGCTTTGCGCGAAATTCAAAACAAACAAACAAGACTAGACAAAATATGAACGTATTTAACAAAGTGGCATACTTGTATATAACATTTGTGGGGAACGTCGGTGGAACCTTATCTAGGTTAATGCTTTGCAATACTAATGTAGTACTTT
Organism: Tachypleus tridentatus; assembly: GCF_004210375.1. Lineage (NCBI taxonomy): Eukaryota > Metazoa > Arthropoda > Merostomata > Xiphosura > Limulidae > Tachypleus > Tachypleus tridentatus. Next base: position 63,144,918 of record NC_134828.1, on the reverse strand, counting down.
GAGTTACTAACAAAAGTGTTACTAGCAAGCAAGCATTGGGAACTATCCATGTAGCTTAGTTGGTGGAGCTCTCGCCACGGTCTCGAGATTTAATCACAGGCGAGTAAGTAACAAATACCACACTAATATGCTACTCGATTATAAACGTTTTAATCATTTGTTAGTTTCTGGAGCTATCCTATTTACCTTGTTGCCGTGAAACTATCACTTCTCTGGCACGATAAAATTGGCTAATGACAAATTTGTTTGGTAGTTCAATGCTGACGTTTTACGGCCTTTAAACTTGTCTGTTACCGCTTTAGTTTATGGTAAATGAACTAAACACATCTTCTGTAGCTATTTGGTGGTTCGATTCTAAAAGCAGGATAACTTTGGGCTGCTTTAAGAACCTGTGCACGTATTTTTCTTCATTATAATCTATAATTTAACTTTCATGGTGTTGAAAATAGTGTTTTTATTCAGACGTAATTTAGAAATCTAAAAGAATGATGACTTGATAATTAGTTATATTTATTTCTCCTAAAAACACAGAAGCCAGTTAGATAACACTTAAAACACCTTAACGTCTATAAATATAAAATATTATCATTAGCATGGATTACTAAAAGGTCTTACAAAGCTTTACATTATACACCGGGTGAATGAAGAAGCTAACCACCCTGCTTTCATTCTTAAATGCCTTTAAAGCGAAACGTGAAAAGACTAAAAACTTCAAATATAACAGTTCCACCGTCGTCTATATAGACATTAATATGCGTAATGAATTCTGGAGAGTTGAGAAAATGCCATTTTAATTCTGCTCACGAAGCTGTTTCTTTAGCAAGTAAATCCGCGGCTTCACTACAGAATACAAAAATTATAGAGGTCACTGTAAACTGCTACTTTCGTGAAAGATAATAAAGGATTGTTTTATACTTCGAAGTACAAGAGAGCTGGAAACAAAAATATTTTGTTCAATATATTTTAAAAGAGCGTCTAACATTCGCAATTTGTTTCCTGGATGTTTTGTATTCTGCGCGAGTTTTTAGCAGCTTGCCGGCGTAACTATGTTTAAAATTTACGTTACCTTTCTATATATGGTTAGTGTATAATTAAAATGATACCCTTGATGGTGGGTCCTTTTGTTCGCATTTGGAAATGATTTAAACATTTTCTTAAATACTTTGTTTCTCAATGTTTTCAAAAGTTCAAAAACAAATAGTGTATTTTTTTAGAAGCGCTTAGAATAAGTCGATTCCATTTCACGCTGTAGAAATTTGGAAA